>NW_027414862.1:2500-128242 GCF_964106895.1 Numenius arquata
GAGATCTGCAGGCTGCCACCTGATTTGGCACTCTGTGCACTCTGTTTTGGAAAAAACAAACACCACCCGCCCAAAACAAAACAAACAAAGAGAAAAAAATCCCGGCACCTGCCCTCTTTCTTGTCTTCAGAAATTCATCACTCTCTCGGCATATTTTCTCGTCAGAGCGGGAAGAGCAGATGATCTGTAGCCGGAGGACACATGCACGGGATTAACGCGTGTCCAGAGGTAGTCCCCACCACCGTGTCGCTTTCGTTCTTTTACTAATCCTAACTCGACGGCGGTCACTGTGATTGTCCTTTATGGTGGTATCTTCAGACTTCTGGGTTGCTAGTCCCAGTATTTCCGTTTCATCCTACAAAAAAAAACCCTTAACCATGTTACAGCTGCACACAATATTTTCTGCATACTATTGTACGAGTACTTAAGAAATAGCAGAAGAAGATCTGAATGGCAGAAGAGCCGTTTAAACCGTGCAACTATGAAAATTTAAAGCAGAGCTCTCAGAAAAGAACGAGAAATTGTGGTAAAATATATACTTATGAAATACGCAGAGTGACGACACCAAAATATACTACATACCAAGTGTCTGTGGCCCATTAGATAGAAATTCGATATAAATCTATAGAGATATAACGTAAAATGTAAAATTAATGTATAAATATAATGTATAAAAAATGTACAATTACACAGAATACGATGTAAGACTACCGAGAGTTCTGTCTGTAAATGGATAATTTTGACACAACTCAGCTCTCAAATTGCCTCTGCGCCTGTTGTGTTCCTAGAGTCTATCTTAGAGCCTGGTAGCAATCTTATTTTAAAAGCATACAGTGAAAACCTTAAGTTACTCATCAGAGTAACAGCCATGTTTCTATCTACTAACTAGGACTAAACACTTCTGTTTATATATTTTTATAATTCAGGACGCTTTTCACAAATTTTCGATGTTGAGATACACACCTAATTTTATTATTAAGTCAAAATTGATTTTTTTCATCAGGAGAATATTTGTCTTTTTCACTGTGATGTTTTAAACTAGGAGTTTAGAGGCTATCCTTGCCTCAAATTATGAAGAGACATATCACAAAACGGACCCAAAACGACCATCCCTGTTTCAGGAAAACTGAGCCAAGATCGTCCCCCTTTTGTGGAACGTGTCGGTAGGACAGGAGCGTGCTCCCGCTTTGCGACAGAAGGAGACGGAGATACACATTCAGATAATGGCCCACGATTAGACATACACAGAGGCTGAAGACAATCACATCACCCGGTACTGGCTGAATACTTTGCAGGATTTGTTACAAACCTTTTAGTCATATCTATTTTAAAACCCCAGGAAACATGCCCATACCTCTGAGAATATTAAGTCAATAAATATTTGGACAAATTATATTTCAATCCTATCCTTTTATGTCCCAATATTATCTGTGGTTAAAAACTATATAATATAGACTAGTAAATGTTGCTAAAATAGAAGAGCTCAATGAGAGCAACTGAAAAGAAAGTAAAAACTTTTGTTTGAAAAATCGCTCTACAAATTAAGAAGAAGATGAAAACTAAAATTCGGGCAAGATAATCTCTCAAAAATATCGATTTGCTCTAAAAGCAAGACACAAGAAAGCCCTACAAAAAAAATGCAATGTAATTGACCCAAAAGTCAAACAGAACAGGCAAAACGCTTCACAAAACACAGCATTTGCACTGCTGTCACCACTGCGGATTTTGTTGGGCCTAAGTGTTTGCTGTTACATCTTTGAGCTGCTCTACTCCATTTTTTTTCAGTGGAGACAGACTTTCCCTGGGGAGACGCACACAGAGATCTACGCCACGTTTCGGCTTTGACTCATGGTAAAGCTGTTCCAGATTTTCTTATACCTGTGCTACAAACAGGATATCACAAAACGACACTAGAGAAGGGGAAGCGCTAAAGGAGACCTGAATGTTTCGACAGCCTTCTGAAAACTGGATATTCTAAATTAATTTAAACGAGTGAGCCTTTTTGAAAGTTAGGATGTTTCTGTGTCTGGGCTGAAAAAAAGAGCAAACCGACTTAATAATCAACCAGAACAGAGTTTCTTCACGTTCCCCAACAAAGTACACTGTCATATCGCTGTATTTCCTCTCCTAACATGTGAAAGGATTAAGGTTGGGGACAGAATAATACAGCTTCCTTAGGGTATGTGAACGGCCTCAGCGTACCTTTTAAATCCCTTGAGAACAAGTACTATCATGTATTACCTCTCCGGTTTGATGCTGGCTGACAGGTCGTATCCTAAGCTGTTTTTCCAGCTTCCGTAGCTCTTGCTGGAAAACAACTCTCTAGTGCTCATTGACAGTTGTTCTCTCCTTAAGTTGAGGAAACACTGTGAATGAAATTTTTAATGCAAAAACTTTACAAAAAAAATTAAGGATATTACAACTTCTTACTATGTGAGGCTGGTAATGGCACAGCAGTAGTACTATTACATGTGAATATGAACCGGCGATGTAGGCTGGAAGCCCAGAAAGCCAAATAATGCATGGCATGCATCAAGATATTTGTGGCCAGCATGTCACGGAAGCGATTCTACGTCTCTACGCGCGTGAGTTTCCAACCTGGAATATAGTGTCCAGCTTTGTAGTGCTTGACACAGGAAGGACACGGACCTGCTGGAACATATCCAGCAGAGGTACTCGAAAATGATTGCAGGGACGGAGAACCTCCCCTAAGAAGAGAGGCTGAGAGAGCTGGGGATGTTCAGCCTGGAGAAGAGAAGGATTCGGGGAGACATTATAGCAGCCTTCAAATACCTGAAGGTAGCATACAGGAGAGCTGGAAGGTGACTGTTTGTCAGGACAAGGGGTAATGGTTTAAATTGGAAGGGGGAGATTTAGATTAGATATTAGGAGGAAATTCTTTCTTGTGAGCTTGTTTCAGAGTGGGATATGGACCCGGAGTAAAGATGAGTCTCAATATGATTAAGGTCGTTCTCCCTTTTTTCAAGTAGTCACAAGACAGAAAAGTAGAGCACGCGCTAGCGACAGCTATACGATTTGCTTACAGTCTCTGTTCACGCGCCTAGAGAGCTCACACAATTAGTGCAGACCTCTTATCCACGCACAGCAGATGATTCTCTATCTCCCGGAGGCAGTACCGCTTATCACTTCCTTATCATGTAGCTACTTCTTCATACTTCTTTTTCTCAAGGACAGTTCACAGCCTCCTCCAGGCTTTCATCCCTATCAAAGACTGGGTTGCTCATTGTAATCAAGTCGTGCCCTTTTTCACTCAGCCATTCCTCCACAATTCCCCCTTCTAGTTTTTGAGCAATCCAGGCTTGGTTTACTACTTATAACATTATATAACTTATAACTACTCTTAATACAACTAAGCACTAAATATAAGCACAGACCTATAATCATAAGAGTTATTCTAATGCGCAAGACTTAAACAAGCAAGCCTAGTAACCCTTGAGGCATATTCCAAAACAAGATCGCCACCCATCTAAGAACCCATGGTTTAGAGGACTTTTGTTTGCATGCTCATTTAACTACTGCAACTGTTTATGAATTGATACGCTGTGATGGGAAAATTCATACAGCACATGCCTTCAAAATCCTCGCAACCATGACCTTGAGGAAAAAAGCAAATTGCCGCTCTATTTTGCAAAATAAGCTATTTTGATCTCCTAACAGAGTTTCTATTACCTCAGTGTTGACTTTAGCTTGTTTTTCAACCCAAAAAGCTTACCGTCCTATCTCCTTCAAATCTCTGCCTGCCGCTGCCCCGGGTACAATCAAGGATAAAAACACTCTCTCAGTGGGATTGAGTACACTAACTTCATCATTGCAATTTGGAGGCAGATCCGTGACCGCCGGTTTCGTACGTGCGGCATTTTCTCCCTTGGTCACATTTTTCCTACAGTTTTGATGTGGGACAACAATATAAATTTGCCAAGAAAACATGGACCACCTCTCGCATTTTTCGGAATTCCCTGCCATGCCCTGTCACCACATATCAAAAACACGTCTGGCGGCAAAGCTTTTGGGGTGCCATTGTTCCAAATTTGCTGTTCCCCTTTTGTTCCAATCCCAAGGGCTCCCAGTCCTTGTTTTGTTGTGTCATTTGTGCCACAAAATGCACCTTTATATCTATAATCATAGTAGTTTGCTTTCGGAGTGACGTTTGTCCAACCCATCCAGTTAAATGATTGATAATAATTTACGCCAGTAAAGGCTGGTCATCCGAAAACTACGCAGGATTGAGTCCAGTTCTGGGAGGCATTTCCAATTCTCATTGATCCTAACAGTTCTAATTCTTCAGGGTCCCAAGGCAGCGTAACATTCAGGCTATTAAGGAGCGTGGCACTAAAATTACTAACGCTCTGAAAATTAGTGCAGTTCTGCTTACTATAATTTCTAAAGTCGGCTCTGTAGCAGAAGCAAGCGATAGACAAAAGGCTTTTTGTCCTGTCTTATTCGCTCAGGTGGCACAGATGTTTTCCTTAGGTTCAATCTTGTGGAGGGTCATTACCGCCGTAATCAATATCCCCAGGGTCAGGATCTTGAACATCTTGGTTGTCAGGAGGATCATGTCGGGTCAGAGCAGGTTTTACAGCTCGACTGTGCACCCACACTGGACTGCAATCTGTGGAGACACAAATAAAACCTCGACCATTAAATATAACAGGAACAGGCCCCATCCAAATTCCAGAGACTGGATCTTTATACATCACTTTGATTTGCGGGAGTATTGTCGTACAATTGAACTTAAGGTTTTGATGGTGAATCATCACTGGCGGATCCTCTCGATCACCCATGAGACAGAGAAAGATCAACGTAAAGAGCGCACGATGTAGCCTTTGCTGAGCATCTGTCTCTACTCCCTTTTGTTTACCTAGATAGTCCTTCAATACTTGATGAATGCGCTCCACTATTCCTTGTCCCGTAGGCTAATATAGGATCACTGTCGTGTGATTGACTCCCCATCTTAGCAAAAAATTTCTGTCCTTTTGACTAACATAAGCAGGCCCATTATCAGTTTTAATGCAGTCAGGCACTCCTAATACAGCAAAGCAAACAAGCAAGTGTTTACATACATGACGTGCCTTTTCTCCGGGCAATGAGGTTGCCCAGATCATTTTTGAAAATGTATCAATGGTCACATGTACATACTTGAAGCAACCAAACTCTGGGCTATGTGTGACATCCATCTGCCATAACTCTAAAGCCCTTAATCCTTTTGGGTTGTCTTCAAACCCTATTCCTGGGCCATGGCTGCCACATTACGGGCAGGCTTGGATAATAGCTCGAGCCTCTTTTTCTGTTAAATTTTTTAGTCTTTTTAGCCCTTTTGCATTTTGGTGAAAATTCTCAATACTCTGCCTAGCTTGTTGAAATTTATCCATAGGAGGTACATGACACACTGGACTAACCAGGCTGTCAGCAATTGATTGCCCTGGCCTAGTCCAAGATAGAGCTGATGATTACGAATATGGATTAAAAAAAGAGGCAGCTGTTCTTTGGTCAAGTATAGATCGCAACAGAATAAATAAAATCCCCAGCCATGGATTAGCTGTCTTTCTAAGCAGAGCGTATTCCAGACGTGGCACTATCCCAGCCTCACATAATGAGTCTTTTACTACATTCAAGGGAGTGCTTAGCCAATTATTCAAGGCCCATAATACTGCAGTTACTTCCAATGTTTGAAGGGAATCTCGAGGTTGTCCCTCTATCATATGCTGACACCGTTGACCCTTTTCATGCCAAAAAGAGGCTGCAAGCCGCAAGCGTTTGCCCGCATCTGTATACAGAGAAATACCATCTGACAATGGGTCTCTGAGTACCTTGGGTTTTTCTAGCCATTGATTTATTTTTAAAAATTGCCACAATTTCCCTTGTGGCTGTTGTGAATGCACTCCTCCACTGTAGACTAATAAGGATTCTTGAATGGCAGCGTTATTAAGGAGCCACCATTCTAAATCTAAGGTGATAACATGTATGCTAATATCCTCTGGTTCTTTACCACTGATTTCTATGATTCGTGATATTCCTTTTCGTATCAATTCACCTACTGCTTCACTTCGCGTTTGAGTGCTCGTTTTTAGTTGTACAATTAAGAAATTCCATTCTACGATATTGAGAACATTATCTTTATTTACATTCACTAATCTCGGTGGCATCAATAAGAAGGAGAAGGGAGTAGCAAGTTATCCCTATTTGTTTTGCCAATGACAAATTACTGCATATGGTGATTCCTTCCCATTACATATTATCATGACAATGGCAACATTACGATATGTCGAGATGACCACGTCAATTGCAGTTCTTGAGAAAATTTTTGTAGTGCTGATTGCTGCGTCGCTGTCAGAGTAATGCCGTCGGATGATAACTCCTCAATAATTATATTAAGAGTGTGAAGGCGGTATTGGAGATGCCAACACAGTTCCTCACTTATTGAATGTTTCCAATCAAATCTGGAAAACAGTCACTGTGCGCAATACAGTTGCGAGCTCGGTTTTTTGCGATAGAATCTTGGAGTCTATGATAGACGGTGGTACATTGTTTTTGAGCTTCAGTCCTTTCTACTCTCAATAATATTTCCTCAATGCTTACTCCTTATGGTACACTGGCTAGAATTTTTTTGGTGGTATTATTGCCATAACTTGAACATCTGTTTTTTACAGATGTCATCTACCTCAGGGAGAATCATGATTGCTTCCCACAGTCGGTGAAAAAAGATACTATATTTTTCTGTAGGTCCTTGATCATGGTACCAAATGACGGAATAGCACATCTCTGCCGAGCTCGCAGTGGTACCAACGCGCGCCTCCGACTGCCGCTGCGCCCAAACCAGATATCGCCACTCCTTCATCCCGATCCTCGGTGTGCCACCGGGTGCTCTCCCGATATCGCCGCTCCTTCACCCCGCTTGTCTGGGTGCCGCCGGGCCCTCTGCCAAGCTCGCCGCACTACCACCGTGCGCCTCCAGGTGCCGCTGTGCGTCCGGTCGACCCGACGCACGCTCATCCCGCTCCTCGGGGTGCCGCCGGGCGCTCTCCCGACCTTGCCGCACTACCACCGTGCGCCTCCAGGTGTCGCTGTGCGTCCGGTCGACCCGACGCACGCTCATCCCGCTCCTCGGGGTGCCGTCGGACCCTCTGCCAAGCTCGTCGCGCTCCACCCTGCGCATGCGAGTGCCGCTGGGTGCTCTCGGGATCTCGCCGCGGTACCACCGCGCCCCTCCGAGTGCCGTCGGGCGCTCTCCCGATATCGCCGCTCCTTCACCACGGTGCTCGGGGTGCCGCCGGGCGCTCTCCCGAGCTTGCCGCACTACCACCGTGCACCTCCAGGTGTCGCTGTGCGTCCGGTCGACTCGACGCACGCTCATCCCGCTCCTCGGGGTGCCGCCGGGCGCTCTCCCGAGCTGGCCACGCTCCCACCGTGTGCCGGCGAGTGTGCCGAGCGCTCTCGGGATCTCGCCGCGGTACCACCGCGCGCCTCCGAGTGCCGCCGAACGCTCTCCCGATATCGCCGCACCTTCACCCCGCTTGTCTGGGTGCCGCCGGGCCCTCTGCCAAGCTCGCCGCACTACCACCGTGCGCCTCCAGGTGCCGCTGTGCGTCCGGTCGACCCGACGCACGCTCATCCCGCTCCTCGGGGTGCCGCCGGGCGCTCTCACGAGGTCGCCGCACTACCACCGCGCACCTCCGAGTGCTGCCGAGCGCTCTCCCGATCTCGCCGCTCCTTCACCGCGGTGCTCGGGGTGCCGCCGGGCGCTCTCCCGAGCTTGCCGCACTACCACCGTGCACCTCCAGGTGTCGCTGTGCGTCCGGTCGACTCGACGCACGCTCATCCCGCTCCTCGGGGTGCCGCCGGGCGCTCTCACGAGCTCGCCGCGCTACCACCGTGCGTAGGCGAGTGCCGCCGAGCGCTCTCCCGATATCGTTTCTCCTTCACCACGGTGCTCGGGGTGCCGCCGGGCGCTCTCCCGAGCTCACCGCGCTACCACCGTGCGTAGGCGAGTGCCGCCGAGCACTCTGGGGATCTCGCCGTGGTACGACCGCGCGCCTCCGAGTGTCTCTGAGCGCTCTCCCGATATCGCCGCTCCTTCACCTCGGTGCTCGGGGTGCCGCCGGGCGCTCTCCCGAGCTTGCCGCACTACCACCGTGCGCCTCCGAGTTCCGCCGGGCACTCTCCCGAGCTCGCCGCACTACCACCGTGCGCCTCCAGGTGTCGCTGTGCGTCCGGTCGACCCGACGCACGCTCATCCCGCTCCTCGGGGTGCCGCCGGACTCTCTCCCGAGCTGGCCACGCTCCCACCGTGTGCCGGCGAGTGTGCCGAGCGCTCTCGGGATCTCGCCGCGGTACTACCGCGCCCCTCCGAGTGCCGTCGGGCGCTCTCCCGATATCGCCGCTCCTTCACCACGGTGCTCGGGGTGCCGCGGGGCGCTCTCCCGAGCTACCCGCACTACCACCGTGCGCCTCCGAGTGCCGCTGTGCGTCCGGTCGACCCGACGCACGGTCATCCCGCTCCTCGGGGTGCTGCCGGGCGCTCTCCCGAGCTCGTCGCGCTCCAACCTGCGATTGCGAGTGCCGCTGGGTGCTCTCGGGATCTCGCCGCGGTACCACCGCGCCCCTCCGAGTGCCGTCGGGCGCTCTCCCGATATCGCCGCACTACCACCGTGCGCCTCCAGGTGCCGCTGGGCGTCCGGTCGACCCGACGCACGCTCATCCCGCTCCTCGGGGTGCCGCCGGACTCTCTCCCGAGCTGGCCACGCTCCCACCGTGTGCCGGCGAGTGTGCCGAGCGCTCTCGGGATCTCGCCGCGGTACCACCGCGCGCCTCCGAGTGCCGCCGAACGCTCTCCCGATATCGCCGCTCCTTCACCACGGTGCTCGGGGTGCCGCCGGGCGCTCTCACGAGCTACCCGCACTACCACCGTGCGCCTCCGAGTGCCGCTGTGCGTCCGGTCGACCCGACGCACGCTCATCCCGCTCCTCGGGGTGCTGCCAGGCGCTCTCCCGAGCTCGTCGCGCTCCAACCTGCGATTGCGAGTGCCGCTGGGTGCTCTCGGGATCTCGCCGCGGTACCACCGCGCGCCTCCGAGTGCCGCCGAACGCTCTCCCGATATCGCCGCACCTTCACCCCGCTTGTCTGGGTGCCGCCGGGCCCTCTGCCAAGCTCGCCGCACTACCACCGTGCGCCTCCAGGTGCCGCTGTGCGTCCGGTCGACCCGACGCACGCTCATCCCGCTCCTCGGGGTGCCGCCGGGCGCTCTCCCGAGCTCGCCGCACTACCACCGTGCGCCTCCAGGTGTCGCTGTGCGTCCGGTCGACCCGACGCACGGTCATCCCGCTCCTCGGGGTGCTGCCGGGCGCTCTCCCGAGCTCGTCGCGCTCCAACCTGCGATTGCGAGTGCCGCTGGGTGCTCTCGGGATCTCGCCGCGGTACCACCGCGCCCCTCCGAGTGCCGTCGGGCGCTCTCCCGATATCGCCGCACTACCACCGTGCGCCTCCAGGTGCCGCTGGGCGTCCGGTCGACCCGACGCACGCTCATCCCGCTCCTCGGGGTGCCGCCGGACTCTCTCCCGAGCTGGCCACGCTCCCACCGTGTGCCGGCGAGTGTGCCGAGCGCTCTCGGGATCTCGCCGCGGTACCACCGCGCGCCTCCGAGTGCCACCGGGCGCTCTCCCGATCTCGCCGCTCCTTCACCGCCATGTTCGGGGTGCCGCCGGGCGCTCTCCCGAGCTCGTCGCGCTCCAACCTGCGCTTGCGAGTTCCGCTGGGTGCTCTCGGGATCTCGCCGCGGTACCACCGCGCGCCTCCGAGTGCCGCCGAACGCTCTCCCGATATCGCCGCACCTTCACCCCGCTTGTCTGGGTGCCGCCGGGCCCTCTGCCAAGCTCGCCGCACTACCACCGTGCGCCTCCAGGTGCCGCTGTGCGTCCGGTCGACCCGACGCACGCTCATCCCTCTCCTCGGGGTGCCGCCGGACTCTCTCCCGAGCTGGCCACGCTCCCACCGTGTGCCGGCGAGTGTGCCGAGCGCTCTCGGGATCTCGCCGCGGTACCACCGCGCGCCTCCGAGTGCCGCCGGGCGCTCTCCCGATCTCGCCGCTCCTTCACGCCGGTGCTCGGGGTGCCGCCGGGCGCTCTCCCGAGCTTGCCGCACTACCACCGTGCGCCTCCGAGTGCCGCTGTGCGTCCGGTCGACCCGACGCACGGTCATCCCGCTCCTCGGGGTGCTGCCGGGCGCTCTCCCGAGCTCGTCGCGCTCCAACCTGCGCTTGCGAGTGCCGCTGGGTGCTCTCGGGATCTCGCCGCGGTACCACCGCGCGCCTCCGAGTGCCACCGGGCACTCTCCCGATCTCGCCGCTCCTTCACCGCGGTGTTCGGGGTGCCGCCGGGCGCTCTCCCGAGGTTACCGCACTACCACCGTGCACCTCCAGGTGCCGCTGTGCGTCCGGTCGACCCGACGCACGCTCATCCCGCTCCTCGGGGTGCCGCCGGGCGCTCTCCCGAGCTCGCCGCACTACCACCGTGTGCCTCCAGGTGTCGCTGTGCGTCCGGTCGACCCGACGCACGCTCATCCCGCTCCTCGGGGTGCCGCCGGGCGCTCTCCCGAGCTCGCCGCACTACCACCGCGCACCTCCGAGTGCTGCCGAGCGATCTCCCGATCTCGCCGCTCCTTCACCGCGGTGCTCGGGGTGCCGCCGGGCGCTCTCCCGAGCTTGCCGCACTACCACCGTGCACCTCCAGGTGTCGCTGTGCGTCCGGTCGACCCGACGCACGCTCATCCCACTCCTCGGGGTGCCGCCGGGCGCTCTCACGAGATCGCCGCGCTACCACCGTGCGTAGGCGAGTGCCGCCGAGCGCTCTCCCGATATCGCCTCTCCTTCACCACGGTGCTCGGGGTGCCGCCGGGCGCTCTCCCGAGCTCACCGCGCTACCACCGTGCGTAGGCGAGTGCCGCCGAGCACTCTGGGGATCTCGCCGTGGTACGACCGCGCGCCTCCGAGTGTCTCTGAGCGCTCTCCCGATATCGCCGCTCCTTCACCTCGGTGTTCGGGGTGCCGCCGGGCGCTCTCCCGAGCTTGCCGCACTACCACCGTGCGCCTCCGAGTGCGCCGGGCACTCTCCCGAGCTCGCCGCACTACCACCGTGCGCCTCCAGGTGTCGCTGTGCGTCCGGTCGACCCGACGCACGCTCATCCCGCTCCTCGGCGTGCCGCCGGGTGCTCTCCCGAGCTTGCCGCACTACCACCGTGCGCCGGCGAGTGTGCCGAGCGCTCTCGGGATCTCGCCGCGGTACCACCGCGCGCCTCCGAGTGCCGCCGAACGCTCTCCCGATATCGCCGCACCTTCACCCCGCTTGTCTGGGTGCCGCCGGGCCCTCTGCCAAGCTCGCCGCACTACCACCGTGCGCCTCCAGGTGCCGCTGTGCGTCCGGTCGACCCGACGCACGCTCATCCCGCTCCTCGGCGTGCTGCCGGGTGCTCTCCCGAGCTCGCCGCACTACCACCGTGCGCCTCCAGGTGTCGCTGTGCGTCCGGTCGACCCGACGCACGCTCATCCCGCTCCTCGGGGTGCCGTCGGACCCTCTGCCGAGCTCGTCGCGCTCCAACCTGCGATTGCGAGTGCCGCTGGGTGCTCTCGGGATCTCGCCGCGGTACCACCGCGCCCCTCCGAGTGCCGTCGGGCGCTCTCCCGATATCGCCGCACTACCACCGTGCGCCTCCAGGTGCCGCTGGGCGTCCGGTCGACCCGACGCACGCTCATCCCGCTCCTCGGGGTGCCGCCGGACTCTCTCCCGAGCTGGCCACGCTCCCACCGTGTCCCGGCGAGTGTGCCGAGCGCTCTCGGGATCTCGCCGCGGTACCACCGCGCGCCTCCGGGTGCCACCGGGCGCTCTCCCGATCTCGCCGCTCCTTCACGCCGGTGTTCGGGGTGCCGCAGGGCGCTCTCCCGAGGTTACCGCACTACCACCGTGCACCTCCAGGTGTCGCTGTGCGTCCGGTCGACCCGACGCACGGTCATCCCGCTCCTCGGGGTGCCGCCGGACTCTCTCCCGAGCTGGCCACGCTCCCACCGTGTGCCGGCGAGTGTGCCGAGCGCTCTCGGGATCTCGCCGCGGTACCACCGCGCGCCTCCGAGTGCCGCCGAACGCTCTCCCGATATCGCCGCACCTTCACCCCGCTTGTCTGGGTGCCGCCGGGCCCTCTGCCAAGCTCGCCGCACTACCACCGTGCGCCTCCAGGTGCCGCTGTGCGTCCGGTCGACCCGACGCACGCTCATCCCGCTCCTCGGGGTGCCGCCGGGCGCTCTCCCGACCTTGCCGCACTACCACCGTGCGCCTCCAGGTGTCGCTGTGCGTCCGGTCGACCCGACGCACGCTCATCCCGCTCCTCGGGGTGCCACCGGGCGCTCTCCCGAGGTTACCGCACTACCACCGTGCGCCTCCAGGTGCCGCTGTGCGTCCGGTCGACCCGACGCACGCTCATCCCGCTCCTCGGGGTGCCGCCGGGCGCTCTCACGAGCTCGCAGCGCTACCACCGTGCGTAGGCGAGTGCCGCCGAGCGCTCTCCCGATATCGCCTCTCCTTCACCACCGTGCTCGGGGTGCCGCCGGGCGCTCTCCCGAGCTCACCGCGCTACCACCGTGCGTAGACGAGTGCCGCCGAGCACTCTGGGGATCTCGCCGTGGTACGACCGCGCGCCTCCGAGTGTCTCTGAGCGCTCTCCCGATATCGCCGCTCCTTCACCTCGGTGCTCGGGGTGCCGCCGGGCGCTCTCCCGAGCTCGCCGCACTACCACCGTGCGCCTCCAGGTGCCGCTGTGCGTCCGGTCGACCCGACGCACGCTCATCCCGCTCCTCGGGGTGCCGCCGGACTCTCTCCCGAGCTGGCCACGCTCCCACCGTGTGCCGGCGAGTGTGCCGAGCGCTCTCGGGATCTCGCCGCGGTACCACCGCGCGCCTCCGAGTGCCGCCGAACGCTCTCCCGATATCGCCGCACCTTCACCCCGCTTGTCTGGGTGCCGCCGGGCCCTCTGCCAAGCTCGCCGCACTACCACCGTGCGCCTCCAGGTGTCGCTGTGCGTCCGGTCGACCCGACGCACGCTCATCCCGCTCCTCGGGGTGCCGCCGGGCGCTCTCCCGACCTTGCCGCACTACCACCGTGCGCCTCCGAGTGCCGCTGGGCGTCCGGTCGACCCGACGCACGCTCATCCCGCTCCTCGGGGTGCTGCCGGGCGCTCTCCCGAGCTCGTCGCGCTCCAACCTGCGATTGCGAGTGCCGCTGGGTGCTCTCGGGATCTCGCCGCGATACCACCGCGCCCCTCCGAGTGCCGTCGGGCGCTCTCCCGATATCGCCGCACTACCACCGTGCGCCTCCAGGTGCCGCTGGGCGTCCGGTCGACCCGACGCACGCTCATCCCGCTCCTCGGGGTGCCGCCGGACTCTCTCCCGAGCTGGCCACGCTCCCACCGTGTCCCGGCGAGTGTGCCGAGCGCTCTCGGGATCTCGCCGCGGTACCACCGCGCGCCTCCGAGTGCCGCCGGGCGCTCTCCCGAGCTCGCCGCTCATTCACCGCGGTGTTCGGGGTGCCGCCGGGCGCTCTCCCGAGCTCGTCGCGCTCCAACCTGCGCTTGCGAGTTCCGCTGGGTGCTCTCGGGATCTCGCCGCGGTACCACCGCGCGCCTCCGAGTGCCGCCGAACGCTCTCCCGATATCGCCGCACCTTCACCCCGCTTGTCTGGGTGCCGCCGGGCCCTCTGCCAAGCTCGCCGCACTACCACCGTGCGCCTCCAGGTGCCGCTGTGCGTCCGGTCGACCCGACGCACGCTCATCCCGCTCCTCGGGGTGCCGCCGGGCGCTCTCCCGAGCTCGCCGCACTACCACCGTGCGCCTCCAGGTGCCGCTGGGCGTCCGGTCGACCCGACGCACGCTCATCCCGCTCCTCGGGGTGCCGTCGGACGCTCTGCCGAGCTCGCCGCACTACCACCGTGCGCCTCCAGGTGCCGCTGGGCGTCCGGTCGACCCGACGCACGCTCATCCCGCTCCTCGGGGTGCCGTCGGACGCTCTGCCGAGCTCGTCGCGCTCCACCCTGCGCATGCGAGTGCCGCTGGGTGCTCTCGGGATCTCGCCGCGATACCACCGCGCCCCTCCGAGTGCCGTCGGGCGCTCTCCCGATATCGCCGCACTACCACCGTGCGCCTCCAGGTGCCGCTGGGCGTCCGGTCGACCCGACGCACGGTCATACCGCTCCTCGGGGTGCCGCCGGACTCTCTCCCGAGCTGGCCACGCTCCCACCGTGTGCCGGCGAGTGTGCCGAGCGCTCTCGGGATCTCGCCGCGGTACCACCGCGCGCCTCCGAGTGCCGCCGGGCGCTCTCCCGATCTCGCCGCTCCTTCACCGCGGTGTTCGGGGTGCCGCAGGGCGCTCTCCCGAGCTTGCCGCACTACCACCGTGCGCCTCCAGGTGTCGCTGTGCGTCCGGTCGACCCGACGCACGCTCATCCCGCTCCTCGGGGTGCCGCTGGGCGCTCTCCCGAGCTCGTCGCGCTCCAACCTGCGCTTGCGAGTTCCGCTGGGTGCTCTCGGGATCTCGCCGCGGTACCACCGCGCGCCTCCGAGTGCCGCCGAACGCTCTCCCGATATCGCCGCACCTTCACCCCGCTTGTCTGGGTGCCGCCGGGCCCTCTGCCAAGCTCGCCGCACTACCACCGTGCGCCTCCAGGTGCCGCTGTGCGTCCGGTCGACCCGACGCACGCTCATCCCGCTCCTCGGGGTGCCGCCGGGCGCTCTCCCGAGCTCGCCGCACTACCACCGTGCGCCTCCAGGTGCCGCTGGGCGTCCGGTCGACCCGACGCACGCTCATCCCGCTCCTCGGGGTGCCGTCGGACGCTCTGCCGAGCTCGCCGCACTACCACCGTGCGCCTCCAGGTGCCGCTGGGCGTCCGGTCGACCCGACGCACGCTCATCCCGCTCCTCGGGGTGCCGTCGGACGCTCTGCCGAGCTCGTCGCGCTCCACCCTGCGCATGCGAGTGCCGCTGGGTGCTCTCGGGATCTCGCCGCGGTACCACCGCGCCCCTCCGAGTGCCGTCGGGCGCTCTCCCGAGCTCGCCGCACTACCACCGTGCGCCTCCAGGTGCCGCTGTGCGTCCGGTCGACCCGACGCACGCTCATCCCGCTCCTCGGGGTGCCGCCGGACTCTCTCCCGAGCTGGCCACGCTCCCACCGTGTGCCGGCGAGTGTGCCGAGCGCTCTCGGGATCTCGCCGCGGTACCACCGCGCGCCTCCGAGTGCCGCCGGGCGCTCTCCCGATCTCGCCGCTCCTTCACCGCGGTGTTCGGGGTGCCGCCGGGCGCTCTCCCGAGCTTGCCGCACTACCACCGTGCGCCTCCAGGTGTCGCTGTGCGTCCGGTCGACCCGACGCACGCTCATCCCGCTCCTCGGGGTGCCGCTGGGCGCTCTCCCGAGCTCGTCGCGCTCCAACCTGCGCTTGCGAGTTCCGCTGGGTGCTCTCGGGATCTCGCCGCGGTACCACCGCGCGCCTCCGAGTGCCGCCGAACGCTCTCCCGATATCGCCGCTCCTTCACCACGGTGCTCGGGGTGCCGCCGGGCGCTCTCACGAGCTACCCGCACTACCACCGTGCGCCTCCGAGTGCCGCTGTGCGTCCGGTCGACCCGACGCACGCTCATCCCGCTCCTCGGGGTGCTGCCAGGCGCTCTCCCGAGCTCGTCGCGCTCCAACCTGCGCTTGCGAGTTCCGCTGGGTGCTCTCGGGATCTCGCCGCGGTACCACCGCGCGCCTCCGAGTGCCGCCGAACGCTCTCCCGATATCGCCGCACCTTCACCCCGCTTGTCTGGGTGCCGCCGGGCCCTCTGCCAAGCTCGCCGCACTACCACCGTGCGCCTCCAGGTGCCGCTGTGCGTCCGGTCGACCCGACGCACGCTCATCCCGCTCCTCGGGGTGCCGCCGGGCGCTCTCCCGAGCTCGCCGCACTACCACCGTGCGCCTCCAGGTGTCGCTGTGCGTCCGGTCGACCCGACGCACGGTCATCCCGCTCCTCGGGGTGCTGCCGGGCGCTCTCCCGAGCTCGTCGCGCTCCAACCTGCGATTGCGAGTGCCGCTGGGTGCTCTCGGGATCTCGCCGCGGTACCACCGCGCCCCTCCGAGTGCCGTCGGGCGCTCTCCCGATATCGCCGCACTACCACCGTGCGCCTCCAGGTGCCGCTGGGCGTCCGGTCGACCCGACGCACGCTCATCCCGCTCCTCGGGGTGCCGCCGGACTCTCTCCCGAGCTGGCCACGCTCCCACCGTGTGCCGGCGAGTGTGCCGAGCGCTCTCGGGATCTCGCCGCGGTACCACCGCGCGCCTCCGAGTGCCACCGGGCGCTCTCCCGATCTCGCCGCTCCTTCACCGCCATGTTCGGGGTGCCGCCGGGCGCTCTCCCGAGCTCGTCGCGCTCCAACCTGCGCTTGCGAGTTCCGCTGGGTGCTCTCGGGATCTCGCCGCGGTACCACCGCGCGCCTCCGAGTGCCGCCGAACGCTCTCCCGATATCGCCGCACCTTCACCCCGCTTGTCTGGGTGCCGCCGGGCCCTCTGCCAAGCTCGCCGCACTACCACCGTGCGCCTCCAGGTGCCGCTGTGCGTCCGGTCGACCCGACGCACGCTCATCCCTCTCCTCGGGGTGCCGCCGGACTCTCTCCCGAGCTGGCCACGCTCCCACCGTGTGCCGGCGAGTGTGCCGAGCGCTCTCGGGATCTCGCCGCGGTACCACCGCGCGCCTCCGAGTGCCGCCGGGCGCTCTCCCGATCTCGCCGCTCCTTCACGCCGGTGCTCGGGGTGCCGCCGGGCGCTCTCCCGAGCTTGCCGCACTACCACCGTGCGCCTCCGAGTGCCGCTGTGCGTCCGGTCGACCCGACGCACGGTCATCCCGCTCCTCGGGGTGCTGCCGGGCGCTCTCCCGAGCTCGTCGCGCTCCAACCTGCGCTTGCGAGTGCCGCTGGGTGCTCTCGGGATCTCGCCGCGGTACCACCGCGCGCCTCCGAGTGCCACCGGGCACTCTCCCGATCTCGCCGCTCCTTCACCGCGGTGTTCGGGGTGCCGCCGGGCGCTCTCCCGAGGTTACCGCACTACCACCGTGCACCTCCAGGTGCCGCTGTGCGTCCGGTCGACCCGACGCACGCTCATCCCGCTCCTCGGGGTGCCGCCGGGCGCTCTCCCGAGCTCGCCGCACTACCACCGTGTGCCTCCAGGTGTCGCTGTGCGTCCGGTCGACCCGACGCACGCTCATCCCGCTCCTCGGGGTGCCGCCGGGCGCTCTCCCGAGCTCGCCGCACTACCACCGCGCACCTCCGAGTGCTGCCGAGCGATCTCCCGATCTCGCCGCTCCTTCACCGCGGTGCTCGGGGTGCCGCCGGGCGCTCTCCCGAGCTTGCCGCACTACCACCGTGCACCTCCAGGTGTCGCTGTGCGTCCGGTCGACCCGACGCACGCTCATCCCACTCCTCGGGGTGCCGCCGGGCGCTCTCACGAGATCGCCGCGCTACCACCGTGCGTAGGCGAGTGCCGCCGAGCGCTCTCCCGATATCGCCTCTCCTTCACCACGGTGCTCGGGGTGCCGCCGGGCGCTCTCCCGAGCTCACCGCGCTACCACCGTGCGTAGGCGAGTGCCGCCGAGCACTCTGGGGATCTCGCCGTGGTACGACCGCGCGCCTCCGAGTGTCTCTGAGCGCTCTCCCGATATCGCCGCTCCTTCACCTCGGTGTTCGGGGTGCCGCCGGGCGCTCTCCCGAGCTTGCCGCACTACCACCGTGCGCCTCCGAGTGCGCCGGGCACTCTCCCGAGCTCGCCGCACTACCACCGTGCGCCTCCAGGTGTCGCTGTGCGTCCGGTCGACCCGACGCACGCTCATCCCGCTCCTCGGCGTGCCGCCGGGTGCTCTCCCGAGCTTGCCGCACTACCACCGTGCGCCGGCGAGTGTGCCGAGCGCTCTCGGGATCTCGCCGCGGTACCACCGCGCGCCTCCGAGTGCCGCCGAACGCTCTCCCGATATCGCCGCACCTTCACCCCGCTTGTCTGGGTGCCGCCGGGCCCTCTGCCAAGCTCGCCGCACTACCACCGTGCGCCTCCAGGTGCCGCTGTGCGTCCGGTCGACCCGACGCACGCTCATCCCGCTCCTCGGCGTGCTGCCGGGTGCTCTCCCGAGCTCGCCGCACTACCACCGTGCGCCTCCAGGTGTCGCTGTGCGTCCGGTCGACCCGACGCACGCTCATCCCGCTCCTCGGGGTGCCGTCGGACCCTCTGCCGAGCTCGTCGCGCTCCAACCTGCGATTGCGAGTGCCGCTGGGTGCTCTCGGGATCTCGCCGCGGTACCACCGCGCCCCTCCGAGTGCCGTCGGGCGCTCTCCCGATATCGCCGCACTACCACCGTGCGCCTCCAGGTGCCGCTGGGCGTCCGGTCGACCCGACGCACGCTCATCCCGCTCCTCGGGGTGCCGCCGGACTCTCTCCCGAGCTGGCCACGCTCCCACCGTGTCCCGGCGAGTGTGCCGAGCGCTCTCGGGATCTCGCCGCGGTACCACCGCGCGCCTCCGGGTGCCACCGGGCGCTCTCCCGATCTCGCCGCTCCTTCACGCCGGTGTTCGGGGTGCCGCAGGGCGCTCTCCCGAGGTTACCGCACTACCACCGTGCACCTCCAGGTGTCGCTGTGCGTCCGGTCGACCCGACGCACGGTCATCCCGCTCCTCGGGGTGCCGCCGGACTCTCTCCCGAGCTGGCCACGCTCCCACCGTGTGCCGGCGAGTGTGCCGAGCGCTCTCGGGATCTCGCCGCGGTACCACCGCGCGCCTCCGAGTGCCGCCGAACGCTCTCCCGATATCGCCGCACCTTCACCCCGCTTGTCTGGGTGCCGCCGGGCCCTCTGCCAAGCTCGCCGCACTACCACCGTGCGCCTCCAGGTGCCGCTGTGCGTCCGGTCGACCCGACGCACGCTCATCCCGCTCCTCGGGGTGCCGCCGGGCGCTCTCCCGACCTTGCCGCACTACCACCGTGCGCCTCCAGGTGTCGCTGTGCGTCCGGTCGACCCGACGCACGCTCATCCCGCTCCTCGGGGTGCCACCGGGCGCTCTCCCGAGGTTACCGCACTACCACCGTGCGCCTCCAGGTGCCGCTGTGCGTCCGGTCGACCCGACGCACGCTCATCCCGCTCCTCGGGGTGCCGCCGGGCGCTCTCACGAGCTCGCAGCGCTACCACCGTGCGTAGGCGAGTGCCGCCGAGCGCTCTCCCGATATCGCCTCTCCTTCACCACCGTGCTCGGGGTGCCGCCGGGCGCTCTCCCGAGCTCACCGCGCTACCACCGTGCGTAGACGAGTGCCGCCGAGCACTCTGGGGATCTCGCCGTGGTACGACCGCGCGCCTCCGAGTGTCTCTGAGCGCTCTCCCGATATCGCCGCTCCTTCACCTCGGTGCTCGGGGTGCCGCCGGGCGCTCTCCCGAGCTCGCCGCACTACCACCGTGCGCCTCCAGGTGCCGCTGTGCGTCCGGTCGACCCGACGCACGCTCATCCCGCTCCTCGGGGTGCCGCCGGACTCTCTCCCGAGCTGGCCACGCTCCCACCGTGTGCCGGCGAGTGTGCCGAGCGCTCTCGGGATCTCGCCGCGGTACCACCGCGCGCCTCCGAGTGCCGCCGAACGCTCTCCCGATATCGCCGCACCTTCACCCCGCTTGTCTGGGTGCCGCCGGGCCCTCTGCCAAGCTCGCCGCACTACCACCGTGCGCCTCCAGGTGTCGCTGTGCGTCCGGTCGACCCGACGCACGCTCATCCCGCTCCTCGGGGTGCCGCCGGGCGCTCTCCCGACCTTGCCGCACTACCACCGTGCGCCTCCGAGTGCCGCTGGGCGTCCGGTCGACCCGACGCACGCTCATCCCGCTCCTCGGGGTGCTGCCGGGCGCTCTCCCGAGCTCGTCGCGCTCCAACCTGCGATTGCGAGTGCCGCTGGGTGCTCTCGGGATCTCGCCGCGATACCACCGCGCCCCTCCGAGTGCCGTCGGGCGCTCTCCCGATATCGCCGCACTACCACCGTGCGCCTCCAGGTGCCGCTGGGCGTCCGGTCGACCCGACGCACGCTCATCCCGCTCCTCGGGGTGCCGCCGGACTCTCTCCCGAGCTGGCCACGCTCCCACCGTGTCCCGGCGAGTGTGCCGAGCGCTCTCGGGATCTCGCCGCGGTACCACCGCGCGCCTCCGAGTGCCGCCGGGCGCTCTCCCGAGCTCGCCGCTCATTCACCGCGGTGTTCGGGGTGCCGCCGGGCGCTCTCCCGAGCTCGTCGCGCTCCAACCTGCGCTTGCGAGTTCCGCTGGGTGCTCTCGGGATCTCGCCGCGGTACCACCGCGCGCCTCCGAGTGCCGCCGAACGCTCTCCCGATATCGCCGCACCTTCACCCCGCTTGTCTGGGTGCCGCCGGGCCCTCTGCCAAGCTCGCCGCACTACCACCGTGCGCCTCCAGGTGTCGCTGTGCGTCCGGTCGACCCGACGCACGCTCATCCCGCTCCTCGGGGTGCCGCCGGGCGCTCTCCCGAGCTCGCCGCACTACCACCGTGCGCCTCCAGGTGCCGCTGGGCGTCCGGTCGACCCGACGCACGCTCATCCCGCTCCTCGGGGTGCCGTCGGACGCTCTGCCGAGCTCGCCGCACTACCACCGTGCGCCTCCAGGTGCCGCTGGGCGTCCGGTCGACCCGACGCACGCTCATCCCGCTCCTCGGGGTGCCGTCGGACGCTCTGCCGAGCTCGTCGCGCTCCACCCTGCGCATGCGAGTGCCGCTGGGTGCTCTCGGGATCTCGCCGCGATACCACCGCGCCCCTCCGAGTGCCGTCGGGCGCTCTCCCGATATCGCCGCACTACCACCGTGCGCCTCCAGGTGCCGCTGGGCGTCCGGTCGACCCGACGCACGGTCATACCGCTCCTCGGGGTGCCGCCGGACTCTCTCCCGAGCTGGCCACGCTCCCACCGTGTGCCGGCGAGTGTGCCGAGCGCTCTCGGGATCTCGCCGCGGTACCACCGCGCGCCTCCGAGTGCCGCCGGGCGCTCTCCCGACCTCGCCGCTCCTTCACCGCGGTGTTCGGGGTGCCGCCGGGCGCTCTCCCGAGCTTGCCGCACTACCACCGTGCGCCTCCAGGTGTCGCTGTGCGTCCGGTCGACCCGACGCACGCTCATCCCGCTCCTCGGGGTGCCGCTGGGCGCTCTCCCGAGCTCGTCGCGCTCCAACCTGCGCTTGCGAGTTCCGCTGGGTGCTCTCGGGATCTCGCCGCGGTACCACCGCGCGCCTCCGAGTGCCGCCGAACGCTCTCCCGATATCGCCGCACCTTCACCCCGCTTGTCTGGGTGCCGCCGGGCCCTCTGCCAAGCTCGCCGCACTACCACCGTGCGCCTCCAGGTGCCGCTGTGCGTCCGGTCGACCCGACGCACGCTCATCCCGCTCCTCGGGGTGCCGCCGGGCGCTCTCCCGAGCTCGCCGCACTACCACCGTGCGCCTCCAGGTGCCGCTGGGCGTCCGGTCGACCCGACGCACGCTCATCCCGCTCCTCGGGGTGCCGTCGGACGCTCTGCCGAGCTCGCCGCACTACCACCGTGCGCCTCCAGGTGCCGCTGGGCGTCCGGTCGACCCGACGCACGCTCATCCCGCTCCTCGGGGTGCCGTCGGACGCTCTGCCGAGCTCGTCGCGCTCCACCCTGCGCATGCGAGTGCCGCTGGGTGCTCTCGGGATCTCGCCGCGGTACCACCGCGCCCCTCCGAGTGCCGTCGGGCGCTCTCCCGAGCTCGCCGCACTACCACCTTGCGCCTCCAGGTGCCGCTGTGCGTCCGGTCGACCCGACGCACGCTCATCCCGCTCCTCGGGGTGCCGCCGGACTCTCTCCCGAGCTGGCCACGCTCCCACCGTGTGCCGGCGAGTGTGCCGAGCGCTCTCGGGATCTCGCCGCGGTACCACCGCGCGCCTCCGAGTGCCGCCGGGCGCTCTCCCGATCTCGCCGCTCCTTCACCGCGGTGTTCGGGGTGCCGCCGGGCGCTCTCCCGAGCTTGCCGCACTACCACCGTGCGCCTCCAGGTGTCGCTGTGCGTCCGGTCGACCCGACGCACGCTCATCCCGCTCCTCGGGGTGCCGCTGGGCGCTCTCCCGAGCTCGTCGCGCTCCAACCTGCGCTTGCGAGTTCCGCTGGGTGC
Source organism: Numenius arquata (assembly GCF_964106895.1). Lineage (NCBI taxonomy): Eukaryota > Metazoa > Chordata > Aves > Charadriiformes > Scolopacidae > Numenius > Numenius arquata. The sequence continues at coordinate 24,711 of NW_027414862.1, forward strand.
TCTCGGGATCTCGCCGCGGTACCACCGCGCGCCTCCGAGTGCCGCCGAACGCTCTCCCGATATCGCCGCACCTTCACCCCGCTTGTCTGGGTGCCGCCGGGCCCTCTGCCAAGCTCGCCGCACTACCACCGTGCGCCTCCAGGTGCCGCTGTGCGTCCGGTCGACCCGACGCACGCTCATCCCGCTCCTCGGGGTGCCGCCGGGCGCTCTCCCGAGCTCGCCGCACTACCACCGTGCGCCTCCAGGTGTCGCTGTGCGTCCGGTCGACCCGACGCACGCTCATCCCGCCCCTCGGGGTGCCGCCGGACTCTCTCCCGAGCTCGCCGCGGTAGCACCGCGCGCCTCCGAGTGTCTCTGAGCGCTCTCCTGATATCGCCGCACCTTCACCCCACTTGTCTGGGTGCCACCGGGCGCTCTCCCGAGGTTACCGCACTACCACCGTGCGCCTCCAGGTGTCGCTGTGCGTCCGGTCGACCCGACGCACGCTCATCCCGCTCCTCGGGGTGCCGCCGGACTCTCTCCCGAGCTCGCCGCGGTACCACCGCGCGCCTCCGAGTGCCGCCGAGCGCTCTCATGATATCGCCGCACCTTCACCCCGCTTGTCTGGGTGCCACCGGGCGCTCTCCCGAGGTTACCGCACTCCACCGTGCGCCTCCAGGTGCCGCTGGGCGTCCTGTCGACCCGACGCACGCTCATCCCGCTCCTCGGGGTGCCGCCGGACTCTCTCCCGAGCTGGCCACGCTCCCACCGTGTGCCAGCGAGTGTGCCGAGCGCTCTCGGGATCTCGCCGCGGTACCACTGCGCGCCTCCGAGTGCCGCCGGGCGCTCTCCCCATTTCGCCGCTCCTTCACCGCGGTGTTCGGGGTGCCGCCGGGCGCTCTCACGAGCTCGTCGCACTCCAACCTGCGCTTGCGAGTTCCGCTGGGTGCTCTCGGGATCTCGCCGCGGTACCACCGCGCGCCTCCGGGTGCCGCCGAACGCTCTCCCGATATCGCCGCACCTTCACCCCGCTTGTCTGGGTGCCGCCGGGCCCTCTGCAAAGCTCGCCGCACTACCACCGTGCGCCTCCAGGTGCCGCTGTGCGTCCGGTCGACCCGACGCACGCTCATCCCGCTCCTCGGGGTGCCGCCGGGCGCTCTCCCGAGCTCGCCGCACTACCACCGTGCGCCTCCAGGTGCCGCTGGGCGTCCGGTCGACCCGACGCACGGTCATACCGCTCCTCGGGGTGCCGCCGGACTCTCTCCCGAGCTGGCCACGCTCCCACCGTGTGCCGGCGAGTGTGCCGAGCGCTCTCGGGATCTCGCCGCGGTACCACCGCGCGCCTCCGAGTGCCGCCGGGCGCTCTCCCGATCTCGCCGCTCCTTCACGCCGGTGTTCGGGGTGCCGCCGGGCGCTCTCCCGAGCTTGCCGCACTACCACCGTGCGCCTCCAGGTGTCGCTGTGCGTCCGGTCGACCCGACGCACGCTCATCCCGCTCCTCGGGGTGCCGACGGGCGCTCTCCCGAGCTCGTCGCGCTCCAACCTGCGCTTGCGAGTTCCGCTGGGTGCTCTCGGGATCTCGCCGCGGTACCACCGCGCGCCTCCGAGTGCCGCCGGGCGCTCTCCCGATCTCGCCGCTCCTTCACCCCGCTTGTCTGGGTGCCGCCGGGCGCTCTCGCGAGCTCGCCGCACTACCACCGTGCGCCTCCAGGTGCCGCTGTGCGTCCGGTCGACCCGACGCACGGTCATCCCGCTCCTCGGGGTGCCGCCGGGCGCTCTCCCGAGCTTGCCGCACTACCACCGTGCGCCTCCAGGTGTCGCTGTGCGTCCGGTCGACCCGACGCACGCTCATCCCGCTCCTCGGGGTGCCGCCGGACTCTCTCCCGAGCTGGCCACGCTCCCACCGTGTGCCGGCGAGTGTGCCGAGCGCTCTCGGGATCTCGCCGCGGTACCACCGCGTGCCTCCGAGTGCCGCCGAACGCTCTCCCGATATCGCCGCACCTTCACCCCGCTTGTCTGGGTGCCGCCGGGCCCTCTGCCAAGCTCGCCGCACTACCACCGTGCGCCTCCAGGTGCCGCTGTGCGTCCGGTCGACCAGACGCACGCTCATCCCGCTCCTCGGGGTGCCGCCGGGCGCTCTCCCGAGCTCGCCGCACTACCACCGTGCGCCTCCAGGTGCCGCTGGGCGTCCGGTCGACCCGACGCACGGTCATACCGCTCCTCGGGGTGCCGCCGGACTCTCTCCCGAGCTGGCCACGCTCCCACCGTGTGCCGGCGAGTGTGCCGAGCGCTCTCGGGATCTCGCCGCGGTACCACCGCGCGCCTCCGAGTGCCGCCGGGCGCTCTCCCGATCTCGCCGCTCCTTCACCGCGGTGTTCGGGGTGCCGCCGGGCGCTCTCCCGAGCTTGCCGCACTACCACCGTGCGCCTCCAGGTGTCGCTGTGCGTCCGGTCGACCCGACGCACGCTCATCCCGCTCCTCGGGGTGCCGCTGGGCGCTCTCCCGAGCTCGTCGCGCTCCAACCTGCGCTTGCGAGTTCCGCTGGGTGCTCTCGGGATCTCGCCGCGGTACCACCGCGCGCCTCCGAGTGCCGCCGAACGCTCTCCCGATATCGCCGCACCTTCACCCCGCTTGTCTGGGTGCCGCCGGGCCCTCTGCCAAGCTCGCCGCACTACCACCGTGCGCCTCCAGGTGCCGCTGTGCGTCCGGTCGACCCGACGCACGCTCATCCCGCTCCTCGGGGTGCCGCCGGGCGCTCTCCCGAGCTCGCCGCACTACCACCGTGCGCCTCCAGGTGCCGCTGGGCGTCCGGTCGACCCGACGCACGCTCATCCCGCTCCTCGGGGTGCCGTCGGACGCTCTGCCGAGCTCGCCGCACTACCACCGTGCGCCTCCAGGTGCCGCTGGGCGTCCGGTCGACCCGACGCACGCTCATCCCGCTCCTCGGGGTGCCGTCGGACGCTCTGCCGAGCTCGTCGCGCTCCAACCTGCGATTGCGAGTGCCGCTGGGTGCTCTCGGGATCTCGCCGCGGTACCACCGCGCCCCTCCGAGTGCCGTCGGGCGCTCTCCCGATATCGCCGCACTACCACCGTGCGCCTCCAGGTGCCGCTGGGCGTCCGGTCGACCCGACGCACGCTCATCCCGCTCCTCGGGGTGCCGCCGGACTCTCTCCCGAGCTGGCCACGCTCCCACCGTGTGCCGGCGAGTGTGCCGAGCGCTCTCGGGATCTCGCCGCGGTACCACCGCGCGCCTCCGAGTGCCGCCGGGCGCTCTCCCGATCTCGCCGCTCCTTCACCGCGGTGTTCGGGGTGCCGCCGGGCGCTCTCCCGAGCTTGCCGCACTACCACCGTGCGCCTCCAGGTGTCGCTGTGCGTCCGGTCGACCCGACGCACGCTCATCCCGCTCCTCGGGGTGCCGCTGGGCGCTCTCCCGAGCTCGTCGCGCTCCAACCTGCGCTTGCGAGTTCCGCTGGGTGCTCTCGGGATCTCGCCGCGGTACCACCGCGCGCCTCCGAGTGCCGCCGAACGCTCTCCCGATATCGCCGCACCTTCACCCCGCTTGTCTGGGTGCCGCCGGGCCCTCTGCCAAGCTCGCCGCACTACCACCGTGCGCCTCCAGGTGCCGCTGTGCGTCCGGTCGACCCGACGCACGCTCATCCCGCTCCTCGGGGTGCCGCCGGACTCTCTCCCGAGCTGGCCACGCTCCCACCGTGTGCCGGCGAGTGTGCCGAGCGCTCTCGGGATCTCGCCGCGGTACCACCGCGTGCCTCCGAGTGCCGCCGAACGCTCTCCCGATATCGCCGCACCTTCACCCCGCTTGTCTGGGTGCCGCCGGGCCCTCTGCCAAGCTCGCCGCACTACCACCGTGCGCCTCCAGGTGCCGCTGTGCGTCCGGTCGACCCGACGCACGCTCATCCCGCTCCTCGGGGTGCCGCCGGGCGCTCTCCCGAGCTCGCCGCACTACCACCGTGCGCCTCCAGGTGTCGCTGTGCGTCCGGTCGACCCGACGCACGGTCATCCCGCTCCTCGGGGTGCTGCCGGGCGCTCTCCCGAGCTCGTCGCGCTCCAACCTGCGATTGCGAGTGCCGCTGGGTGCTCTCGGGATCTCGCCGCGGTACCACCGCGCCCCTCCGAGTGCCGTCGGGCGCTCTCCCGATATCGCCGCACTACCACCGTGCGCCTCCAGGTGCCGCTGGGCGTCCGGTCGACCCGACGCACGCTCATCCCGCTCCTCGGGGTGCCGCCGGACTCTCTCCCGAGCTGGCCACGCTCCCACCGTGTGCCGGCGAGTGTGCCGAGCGCTCTCGGGATCTCGCCGCGGTACCACCGCGCGCCTCCGAGTGCCACCGGGCGCTCTCCCGATCTCGCCGCTCCTTCACCGCCATGTTCGGGGTGCCGCCGGGCGCTCTCCCGAGCTCGTCGCGCTCCAACCTGCGCTTGCGAGTTCCGCTGGGTGCTCTCGGGATCTCGCCGCGGTACCACCGCGCGCCTCCGAGTGCCGCCGAACGCTCTCCCGATATCGCCGCACCTTCACCCCGCTTGTCTGGGTGCCGCCGGGCCCTCTGCCAAGCTCGCCGCACTACCACCGTGCGCCTCCAGGTGCCGCTGTGCGTCCGGTCGACCCGACGCACGCTCATCCCGCTCCTCGGGGTGCCGCCGGACTCTCTCCCGAGCTGGCCACGCTCCCACCGTGTGCCGGCGAGTGTGCCGAGCGCTCTCGGGATCTCGCCGCGGTACCACCGCGCGCCTCCGAGTGCCGCCGAACGCTCTCCCGATATCGCCGCTCCTTCACCACGGTGCTCGGGGTGCCGCCGGGCGCTCTCACGAGCTACCCGCACTACCACCGTGCGCCTCCGAGTGCCGCTGTGCGTCCGGTCGACCCGACGCACGCTCATCCCGCTCCTCGGGGTGCTGCCAGGCGCTCTCCCGAGCTCGTCGCGCTCCAACCTGCGATTGCGAGTGCCGCTGGGTGCTCTCGGGATCTCGCCGCGGTACCACCGCGCGCCTCCGAGTGCCGCCGAACGCTCTCCCGATATCGCCGCACCTTCACCCCGCTTGTCTGGGTGCCGCCGGGCCCTCTGCCAAGCTCGCCGCACTACCACCGTGCGCCTCCAGGTGCCGCTGTGCGTCCGGTCGACCCGACGCACGCTCATCCCGCTCCTCGGGGTGCCGCCGGGCGCTCTCCCGAGCTCGCCGCACTACCACCGTGCGCCTCCAGGTGTCGCTGTGCGTCCGGTCGACCCGACGCACGGTCATCCCGCTCCTCGGGGTGCTGCCGGGCGCTCTCCCGAGCTCGTCGCGCTCCAACCTGCGATTGCGAGTGCCGCTGGGTGCTCTCGGGATCTCGCCGCGGTACCACCGCGCCCCTCCGAGTGCCGTCGGGCGCTCTCCCGATATCGCCGCACTACCACCGTGCGCCTCCAGGTGCCGCTGGGCGTCCGGTCGACCCGACGCACGCTCATCCCGCTCCTCGGGGTGCCGCCGGACTCTCTCCCGAGCTGGCCACGCTCCCACCGTGTGCCGGCGAGTGTGCCGAGCGCTCTCGGGATCTCGCCGCGGTACCACCGCGCGCCTCCGAGTGCCACCGGGCGCTCTCCCGATCTCGCCGCTCCTTCACCGCCATGTTCGGGGTGCCGCCGGGCGCTCTCCCGAGCTCGTCGCGCTCCAACCTGCGCTTGCGAGTTCCGCTGGGTGCTCTCGGGATCTCGCCGCGGTACCACCGCGCGCCTCCGAGTGCCGCCGAACGCTCTCCCGATATCGCCGCACCTTCACCCCGCTTGTCTGGGTGCCGCCGGGCCCTCTGCCAAGCTCGCCGCACTACCACCGTGCGCCTCCAGGTGCCGCTGTGCGTCCGGTCGACCCGACGCACGCTCATCCCTCTCCTCGGGGTGCCGCCGGACTCTCTCCCGAGCTGGCCACGCTCCCACCGTGTGCCGGCGAGTGTGCCGAGCGCTCTCGGGATCTCGCCGCGGTACCACCGCGCGCCTCCGAGTGCCGCCGGGCGCTCTCCCGATCTCGCCGCTCCTTCACCGCGGTGTTCGGGGTGCCGCCGGGCGCTCTCCCGAGCTTGCCGCACTACCACCGTGCGCCTCCGAGTGCCGCTGTGCGTCCGGTCGACCCGACGCACGGTCATCCCGCTCCTCGGGGTGCTGCCGGGCGCTCTCCCGAGCTCGTCGCGCTCCAACCTGCGCTTGCGAGTGCCGCTGGGTGCTCTCGGGATCTCGCCGCGGTACCACCGCGCGCCTCCGAGTGCCACCGGGCACTCTCCCGATCTCGCCGCTCCTTCACCGCGGTGTTCGGGGTGCCGCCGGGCGCTCTCCCGAGGTTACCGCACTACCACCGTGCACCTCCAGGTGCCGCTGTGCGTCCGGTCGACCCGACGCACGCTCATCCCGCTCCTCGGGGTGCCGCCGGGCGCTCTCCCGAGCTCGCCGCACTACCACCGTGTGCCTCCAGGTGTCGCTGTGCGTCCGGTCGACCCGACGCACGCTCATCCCGCTCCTCGGGGTGCCGCCGGGCGCTCTCCCGAGCTCGCCGCACTACCACCGCGCACCTCCGAGTGCTGCCGAGCGATCTCCCGATCTCGCCGCTCCTTCACCGCGGTGCTCGGGGTGCCGCCGGGCGCTCTCCCGAGCTTGCCGCACTACCACCGTGCACCTCCAGGTGTCGCTGTGCGTCCGGTCGACCCGACGCACGCTCATCCCACTCCTCGGGGTGCCGCCGGGCGCTCTCACGAGATCGCCGCGCTACCACCGTGCGTAGGCGAGTGCCGCCGAGCGCTCTCCCGATATCGCCTCTCCTTCACCACGGTGCTCGGGGTGCCGCCGGGCGCTCTCCCGAGCTCACCGCGCTACCACCGTGCGTAGGCGAGTGCCGCCGAGCACTCTGGGGATCTCGCCGTGGTACGACCGCGCGCCTCCGAGTGTCTCTGAGCGCTCTCCCGATATCGCCGCTCCTTCACCTCGGTGTTCGGGGTGCCGCCGGGCGCTCTCCCGAGCTTGCCGCACTACCACCGTGCGCCTCCGAGTGCGCCGGGCACTCTCCCGAGCTCGCCGCACTACCACCGTGCGCCTCCAGGTGTCGCTGTTCGTCCGGTCGACCCGACGCACGCTCATCCCGCTCCTCGGCGTGCCGCCGGGTGCTCTCCCGAGCTTGCCGCACTACCACCGTGCGCCGGCGAGTGTGCCGAGCGCTCTCGGGATCTCGCCGCGGTACCACCGCGCGCCTCCGAGTGCCGCCGAACGCTCTCCCGATATCGCCGCACCTTCACCCCGCTTGTCTGGGTGCCGCCGGGCCCTCTGCCAAGCTCGCCGCACTACCACCGTGCGCCTCCAGGTGCCGCTGTGCGTCCGGTCGACCCGACGCACGCTCATCCCGCTCCTCGGCGTGCTGCCGGGTGCTCTCCCGAGCTCGCCGCACTACCACCGTGCGCCTCCAGGTGTCGCTGTGCGTCCGGTCGACCCGACGCACGCTCATCCCGCTCCTCGGGGTGCCGTCGGACCCTCTGCCGAGCTCGTCGCGCTCCAACCTGCGATTGCGAGTGCCGCTGGGTGCTCTCGGGATCTCGCCGCGGTACCACCGCGCCCCTCCGAGTGCCGTCGGGCGCTCTCCCGATATCGCCGCACTACCACCGTGCGCCTCCAGGTGCCGCTGGGCGTCCGGTCGACCCGACGCACGCTCATCCCGCTCCTCGGGGTGCCGCCGGACTCTCTCCCGAGCTGGCCACGCTCCCACCGTGTGCCGGCGAGTGTGCCGAGCGCTCTCGGGATCTCGCCGCGGTACCACCGCGCGCCTCCGGGTGCCACCGGGCGCTCTCCCGATCTCGCCGCTCCTTCACGCCGGTGTTCGGGGTGCCGCAGGGCGCTCTCCCGAGGTTACCGCACTACCACCGTGCACCTCCAGGTGTCGCTGTGCGTCCGGTCGACCCGACGCACGGTCATCCCGCTCCTCGGGGTGCCGCCGGACTCTCTCCCGAGCTGGCCACGCTCCCACCGTGTGCCGGCGAGTGTGCCGAGCGCTCTCGGGATCTCGCCGCGGTACCACCGCGCGCCTCCGAGTGCCGCCGAACGCTCTCCCGATATCGCCGCACCTTCACCCCGCTTGTCTGGGTGCCGCCGGGCCCTCTGCCAAGCTCGCCGCACTACCACCGTGCGCCTCCAGGTGCCGCTGTGCGTCCGGTCGACCCGACGCACGCTCATCCCGCTCCTCGGGGTGCCGCCGGGCGCTCTCCCGACCTTGCCGCACTACCACCGTGCGCCTCCAGGTGTCGCTGTGCGTCCGGTCGACCCGACGCACGCTCATCCCGCTCCTCGGGGTGCCACCGGGCGCTCTCCCGAGGTTACCGCACTACCACCGTGCGCCTCCAGGTGCCGCTGTGCGTCCGGTCGACCCGACGCACGCTCATCCCGCTCCTCGGGGTGCCGCCGGGCGCTCTCACGAGCTCGCAGCGCTACCACCGTGCGTAGGCGAGTGCCGCCGAGCGCTCTCCCGTTATCGCCTCTCCTTCACCACCGTGCTCGGGGTGCCGCCGGGCGCTCTCCCGAGCTCACCGCGCTACCACCGTGCGTAGACGAGTGCCGCCGAGCACTCTGGGGATCTCGCCGTGGTACGACCGCGCGCCTCCGAGTGTCTCTGAGCGCTCTCCCGATATCGCCGCTCCTTCACCTCGGTGCTCGGGGTGCCGCCGGGCGCTCTCCCGAGCTCGCCGCACTACCACCGTGCGCCTCCAGGTGCCGCTGTGCGTCCGGTCGACCCGACGCACGCTCATCCCGCTCCTCGGGGTGCCGCCGGACTCTCTCCCGAGCTGGCCACGCTCCCACCGTGTGCCGGCGAGTGTGCCGAGCGCTCTCGGGATCTCGCCGCGGTACCACCGCGCGCCTCCGAGTGCCGCCGAACGCTCTCCCGATATCGCCGCACCTTCACCCCGCTTGTCTGGGTGCCGCCGGGCCCTCTGCCAAGCTCGCCGCACTACCACCGTGCGCCTCCAGGTGTCGCTGTGCGTCCGGTCGACCCGACGCACGCTCATCCCGCTCCTCGGGGTGCCGCCGGGCGCTCTCCCGACCTTGCCGCACTACCACCGTGCGCCTCCGAGTGCCGCTGTGCGTCCGGTCGACCCGACGCACGCTCATCCCGCTCCTCGGGGTGCTGCCGGGCGCTCTCCCGAGCTCGTCGCGCTCCAACCTGCGATTGCGAGTGCCGCTGGGTGCTCTCGGGATCTCGCCGCGATACCACCGCGCCCCTCCGAGTGCCGTCGGGCGCTCTCCCGATATCGCCGCACTACCACCGTGCGCCTCCAGGTGCCGCTGGGCGTCCGGTCGACCCGACGCACGCTCATCCCGCTCCTCGGGGTGCCGCCGGACTCTCTCCCGAGCTGGCCACGCTCCCACCGTGTCCCGGCGAGTGTGCCGAGCGCTCTCGGGATCTCGCCGCGGTACCACCGCGCGCCTCCGAGTGCTGCCGGGCGCTCTCCCGAGCTCGCCGCTCATTCACCGCGGTGTTCGGGGTGCCGCCGGGCGCTCTCCCGAGCTCGTCGCGCTCCAACCTGCGCTTGCGAGTTCCGCTGGGTGCTCTCGGGATCTCGCCGCGGTACCACCGCGCGCCTCCGAGTGCCGCCGAACGCTCTCCCGATATCGCCGCACCTTCACCCCGCTTGTCTGGGTGCCGCCGGGCCCTCTGCCAAGCTCGCCGCACTACCACCGTGCGCCTCCAGGTGCCGCTGTGCGTCCGGTCGACCCGACGCACGCTCATCCCGCTCCTCGGGGTGCCGCCGGGCGCTCTCCCGAGCTCGCCGCACTACCACCGTGCGCCTCCAGGTGCCGCTGGGCGTCCGGTCGACCCGATGCACGCTCATCCCGCTCCTCGGGGTGCCGTCGGACGCTCTGCCGAGCTCGCCGCACTACCACCGTGCGCCTCCAGGTGTCGCTGTGCGTCCGGTCGACCCGACGCACGCTCATCCCGCCCCTCGGGGTGCCGCCGGACTCTCTCCCGAGCTCGCCGCGGTAGCACCGCGCGCCTCCGAGTGTCTCTGAGCGCTCTCCTGATATCGCCGCACCTTCACCCCACTTGTCTGGGTGCCACCGGGCGCTCTCCCGAGGTTACCGCACTACCACCGTGCGCCTCCAGGTGTCGCTGTGCGTCCGGTCGACCCGACGCACGCTCATCCCGCTCCTCGGGGTGCCGCCGGACTCTCTCCCGAGCTCGCCGCGGTACCACCGCGCGCCTCCGAGTGCCGCCGAGCGCTCTCATGATATCGCCGCACCTTCACCCCGCTTGTCTGGGTGCCACCGGGCGCTCTCCCGAGGTTACCGCACTCCACCGTGCGCCTCCAGGTGCCGCTGGGCGTCCGGTCGACCCGACGCACGCTCATCCCGCTCCTCGGGGTGCCGCCGGACTCTCTCCCGAGCTGGCCACGCTCCCACCGTGTGCCAGCGAGTGTGCCGAGCGCTCTCGGGATCTCGCCGCGGTACCACTGCGCGCCTCCGAGTGCCGCCGGGCGCTCTCCCCATTTCGCCGCTCTTTCACCGCGGTGTTCGGGGTGCCGCCGGGCGCTCTCACGAGCTCGTCGCACTCCAACCTGCGCTTGCGAGTTCCGCTGGGTGCTCTCGGGATCTCGCCGCGGTACCACCGCGCGCCTCCGGGTGCCGCCGAACGCTCTCCCGATATCGCCGCACCTTCACCCCGCTTGTCTGGGTGCCGCCGGGCCCTCTGCAAAGCTCGCCGCACTACCACCGTGCGCCTCCAGGTGCCGCTGTGCGTCCGGTCGACCCGACGCACGCTCATCCCGCTCCTCGGGGTGCCGCCGGGCGCTCTCCCGAGCTCGCCGCACTACCACCGTGCGCCTCCAGGTGCCGCTGGGCGTCCGGTCGACCCGACGCACGGTCATACCGCTCCTCGGGGTGCCGCCGGACTCTCTCCCGAGCTGGCCACGCTCCCACCGTGTGCCGGCGAGTGTGCCGAGCGCTCTCGGGATCTCGCCGCGGTACCACCGCGCGCCTCCGAGTGCCGCCGGGCGCTCTCCCGATCTCGCCGCTCCTTCACGCCGGTGTTCGGGGTGCCGCCGGGCGCTCTCCCGAGCTTGCCGCACTACCACCGTGCGCCTCCAGGTGTCGCTGTGCGTCCGGTCGACCCGACGCACGCTCATCCCGCTCCTCGGGGTGCCGACGGGCGCTCTCCCGAGCTCGTCGCGCTCCAACCTGCGCTTGCGAGTTCCGCTGGGTGCTCTCGGGATCTCGCCGCGGTACCACCGCGCGCCTCCGAGTGCCGCCGGGCGCTCTCCCGATCTCGCCGCTCCTTCACCCCGCTTGTCTGGGTGCCGCCGGGCGCTCTCGCGAGCTCGCCGCACTACCACCGTGCGCCTCCAGGTGCCGCTGTGCGTCCGGTCGACCCGACGCACGGTCATCCCGCTCCTCGGGGTGCCGCCGGGCGCTCTCCCGAGCTTGCCGCACTACCACCGTGCGCCTCCAGGTGTCGCTGTGCGTCCGGTCGACCCGACGCACGCTCATCCCGCTCCTCGGGGTGCCGCCGGACTCTCTCCCGAGCTGGCCACGCTCCCACCGTGTGCCGGCGAGTGTGCCGAGCGCTCTCGGGATCTCGCCGCGGTACCACCGCGTGCCTCCGAGTGCCGCCGAACGCTCTCCCGATATCGCCGCACCTTCACCCCGCTTGTCTGGGTGCCGCCGGGCCCTCTGCCAAGCTCGCCGCACTACCACCGTGCGCCTCCAGGTGCCGCTGTGCGTCCGGTCGACCAGACGCACGCTCATCCCGCTCCTCGGGGTGCCGCCGGGCGCTCTCCCGAGCTCGCCGCACTACCACCGTGCGCCTCCAGGTGCCGCTGGGCGTCCGGTCGACCCGACGCACGGTCATACCGCTCCTCGGGGTGCCGCCGGACTCTCTCCCGAGCTGGCCACGCTCCCACCGTGTGCCGGCGAGTGTGCCGAGCGCTCTCGGGATCTCGCCGCGGTACCACCGCGCGCCTCCGAGTGCCGCCGGGCGCTCTCCCGATCTCGCCGCTCCTTCACCGCGGTGTTCGGGGTGCCGCCGGGCGCTCTCCCGAGCTTGCCGCACTACCACCGTGCGCCTCCAGGTGTCGCTGTGCGTCCGGTCGACCCGACGCACGCTCATCCCGCTCCTCGGGGTGCCGCTGGGCGCTCTCCCGAGCTCGTCGCGCTCCAACCTGCGCTTGCGAGTTCCGCTGGGTGCTCTCGGGATCTCGCCGCGGTACCACCGCGCGCCTCCGAGTGCCGCCGAACGCTCTCCCGATATCGCCGCACCTTCACCCCGCTTGTCTGGGTGCCGCCGGGCCCTCTGCCAAGCTCGCCGCACTACCACCGTGCGCCTCCAGGTGCCGCTGTGCGTCCGGTCGACCCGACGCACGCTCATCCCGCTCCTCGGGGTGCCGCCGGGCGCTCTCCCGAGCTCGCCGCACTACCACCGTGCGCCTCCAGGTGCCGCTGGGCGTCCGGTCGACCCGACGCACGCTCATCCCGCTCCTCGGGGTGCCGTCGGACGCTCTGCCGAGCTCGCCGCACTACCACCGTGCGCCTCCAGGTGCCGCTGGGCGTCCGGTCGACCCGACGCACGCTCATCCCGCTCCTCGGGGTGCCGTCGGACGCTCTGCCGAGCTCGTCGCGCTCCACCCTGCGCATGCGAGTGCCGCTGGGTGCTCTCGGGATCTCGCCGCGGTACCACCGCGCCCCTCCGAGTGCCGTCGGGCGCTCTGCCGAGCTCGCCGCACTACCACCGTGCGCCTCCAGGTGCCGCTGGGCGTCCGGTCGACCCGACGCACGCTCATCCCGCTCCTCGGGGTGCCGCCGGACTCTCTCCCGAGCTGGCCACGCTCCCACCGTGTGCCGGCGAGTGTGCCGAGCGCTCTCGGGATCTCGCCGCGGTACCACCGCGCGCCTCCGAGTGCCGCCGGGCGCTCTCCCGATCTCGCCGCTCCTTCACCGCGGTGTTCGGGGTGCCGCCGGGCGCTCTCCCGAGCTTGCCGCACTACCACCGTGCGCCTCCAGGTGTCGCTGTGCGTCCGGTCGACCCGACGCACGCTCATCCCGCTCCTCGGGGTGCCGCTGGGCGCTCTCCCGAGCTCGTCGCGCTCCAACCTGCGCTTGCGAGTTCCGCTGGGTGCTCTCGGGATCTCGCCGCGGTACCACCGCGCGCCTCCGAGTGCCGCCGAACGCTCTCCCGATATCGCCGCACCTTCACCCCGCTTGTCTGGGTGCCGCCGGGCCCTCTGCCAAGCTCGCCGCACTACCACCGTGCGCCTCCAGGTGCCGCTGTGCGTCCGGTCGACCCGACGCACGCTCATCCCGCTCCTCGGGGTGCCGCCGGACTCTCTCCCGAGCTGGCCACGCTCCCACCGTGTGCCGGCGAGTGTGCCGAGCGCTCTCGGGATCTCGCCGCGGTACCACCGCGTGCCTCCGAGTGCCGCCGAACGCTCTCCCGATATCGCCGCACCTTCACCCCGCTTGTCTGGGTGCCGCCGGGCCCTCTGCCAAGCTCGCCGCACTACCACCGTGCGCCTCCAGGTGCCGCTGTGCGTCCGGTCGACCAGACGCACGCTCATCCCGCTCCTCGGGGTGCCGCCGGGCGCTCTCCCGAGCTCGCCGCACTACCACCGTGCGCCTCCAGGTGCCGCTGGGCGTCCGGTCGACCCGACGCACGCTCATCCCGCTCCTCGGGGTGCCGTCGGACGCTCTGCCGAGCTCGCCGCACTACCACCGTGCGCCTCCAGGTGCCGCTGGGCGTCCGGTCGACCCGACGCACGCTCATCCCGCTCCTCGGGGTGCCGCCGGGCGCTCTCCCGAGCTCGCCGCACTACCACCGTGCGCCTCCAGGTGCCGCTGGGCGTCCGGTCGACCCGACGCACGGTCATACCGCTCCTCGGGGTGCCGCCGGACTCTCTCCCGAGCTGGCCACGCTCCCACCGTGTGCCGGCGAGTGTGCCGAGCGCTCTCGGGATCTCGCCGCGGTACCACCGCGCGCCTCCGAGTGCCGCCGGGCGCTCTCCCGATCTCGCCGCTCCTTCACGCCGGTGTTCGGGGTGCCGCCGGGCGCTCTCCCGAGCTTGCCGCACTACCACCGTGCGCCTCCAGGTGTCGCTGTGCGTCCGGTCGACCCGACGCACGCTCATCCCGCTCCTCGGGGTGCCGACGGGCGCTCTCCCGAGCTCGTCGCGCTCCAACCTGCGCTTGCGAGTTCCGCTGGGTGCTCTCGGGATCTCGCCGCGGTACCACCGCGCGCCTCCGAGTGCCGCCGGGCGCTCTCCCGATCTCGCCGCTCCTTCACCCCGCTTGTCTGGGTGCCGCCGGGCGCTCTCGCGAGCTCGCCGCACTACCACCGTGCGCCTCCAGGTGCCGCTGTGCGTCCGGTCGACCCGACGCACGCTCATCCCGGTCCTCGGGGTGCCGCCGGGCGCTCTCCCGAGCTTGCCGCACTACCACCGTGCGCCTCCAGGTGTCGCTGTGCGTCCGGTCGACCCGACGCACGCTCATCCCGCTCCTCGGGGTGCCGCCGAACTCTCTCCCGAGCTGGCCACGCTCCCACCGTGTGCCGGCGAGTGTGCCGAGCGCTCTCGGGATCTCGCCGCGGTACCACCGCGTGCCTCCGAGTGCCGCCGAACGCTCTCCCGATATCGCCGCACCTTCACCCCGCTTGTCTGGGTGCCGCCGGGCCCTCTGCCAAGCTCGCCGCACTACCACCGTGCGCCTCCAGGTGCCGCTGTGCGTCCGGTCGACCAGACGCACGCTCATCCCGCTCCTCGGGGTGCCGCCGGGCGCTCTCCCGAGCTCGCCGCACTACCACCGTGCGCCTCCAGGTGCCGCTGGGCGTCCGGTCGACCCGACGCACGCTCATCCCGCTCCTCGGGGTGCCGTCGGACGCTCTGCCGAGCTCGTCGCGCTCCACCCTGCGCATGCGAGTGCCGCTGGGTGCTCTCGGGATCTCGCCGCGGTACCACCGCGCCCCTCCGAGTGCCGTCGAACGATCTCCCGATATCGCCGCACTACCACCGTGCGCCTCCAGGTGCCGCTGGGCGTCCGGTCGACCCGACGCACGGTCATCCCGCTCCTCGGGGTGCCGCCGGACTCTCTCCCGAGCTGGCCACCCTCCCACCGTGTGCCGGCGAGTGTGCCGAGCGCTCTCGGGATCTGGCCGCGGTACCACCGCGCGCCTCCGAGTGCCGCCGGGCGCTCTCCCGATCTCGCCGCTCCTTCACCGCGGTGTTCGGGGTGCCGCCGGGCGCTCTCCCGAGCTTGCCGCACTACCACCGTGCGCCTCCAGGTGTCGCTGTGCGTCCGGTCGACCTGACGCACGCTCATCCCGCTCCTCGGGGTGCCGCTGGGCGCTCTCCCGAGCTCGTCGTGCTCCAACCTGCGCTTGCGAGTTCCGCTGGGTGCTCTCGGGATCTCGCCGCGGTACCACCGCGCGCCTCCGAGTGCCGCCGAACGCTCTCCCGATATCGCCGCACCTTCACCCCGCTTGTCTGGGTGCCGCCGGGCCCTCTGCCAAGCTCGCCGCACTACCGCCGTGCGCCTCCAGGTGCCGCTGTGCGTCCGGTCGACCCGACGCACGCTCATCCCGCTCCTCGGGGTGCCGCCGGGCGCTCTCCCGAGCTCGCCGCACTACCACCGTGCGCCTCCAGGTGTCGCTGTGCGTCCGGTCGACCCGACGCACGCTCATCCCGCTCCTCGGGGTGCCGACGGGCGCTCTCCCGAGCTCGCCGCGGTACCACCGCGCGCCTCCGAGTGCCGCCGAGCGCTCTCCTGATATCGCCGCACCTTCACCCCGCTTGTCTGGGTGCCACCGGGCGCTCTCCCGAGGTTACCGCACTACCACCGTGCACCTCCAGGTGTCGCTGTGCGTCCGGTCGACCCGACGCACGCTCATCCCGCTCCTCGGGGTGCCGCCGGGCGCTCTCCCGAGCTCGCCGCACTACCACCGTGCGCCTCCAGGTGTCGCTGTGCGTCCGGTCGACCCGACGCACGCTCATCCCGCTCCTCGGGGTGCCGAGGGGCGCTCTCCCGAGCTGGCCACGCTCCCACCGTGTCCCGGCGAGTGTGCCGAGCGCTCTCGGGATCTCGCCGCGGTACCACCGCGCGCCTCCGTGTGCCGCCGGGCGCTCTCCCGAGCTCGCCGCTCCTTCACCGCCGTGTTCGGGGTGCCGCCGGGCACTCTCCCGAGCTCGTCGCGCTCCAACCTGCGCTTGCGAGTTCCGCTGGGTGCTCTCGGGATCTCGCCGCGGTACCACCGCGCGCCTCCGAGTGCCGCCGAACGCTCTCCCGATATCGCCGCACCTTCACCCCGCTTGTCTGGGTGCTGCCGGGCCCTCTGCCAAGCTCGCCGCACTACCACCGTGCGCCTCCAGGGGCCGCTGTGCGTCCGGTCGACCCGACGCACGCTCATCCCGCTCCTCGGGGTGCCGCCGGGCGCTCTCCCGAGCTCGCCGCACTACCACCGTGCGCCTCCAGGTGTCGCTGTGCGTCCGGTCGACCCGACGCACGCTCATCCCGGTCCTCGGGGTGCCGCCGGGCGCTCTCCCGAGCTTGCCGCACTACCACCGTGCGCCTCCAGGTGTCGCTGTGCGTCCGGTCGACCCGACGCACGCTCATCCCGGTCCTCGGGGTGCCGCCGGGCGTTCTCCCGATCTTGCCGCACTACCACCGTGCGCCTCCAGGTGTCGCTGTGCGTCCGGTCTACCCGACGCACGCTCATCCCGCTCCTCGGGGTGCCGCCGGACTCTCTCCCGAGCTGGCCACGCTCCCACCGTGTGCCGGCGAGTGTGCCGAGCGCTCTTGGGATCTCGCCGCGGTACCACCGCGCCCCTCCGAGTGCCGCCGAACGCTCTCCCGATATCGCCGCACCTTCACCCCGCTTGTCTGGGTGCCGCCGGGCGCTCTGGCAAGCTCGCCGCACTACCACCGTGCGCCTCCAGGTGCCGCTGTGCGTCCGGTCGACCCGACGCACGCTCATCCCGCTCCTCGGGGTGCCGCCGGGCGCTCTCCCGAGCTCGCCGCACTACCACCGTGCGCCTCCAGGTGCCGCTGTGCGTCCGGTCGACCCGACGCACGCTCATCCCGCTCCTCGGGGTGCCGTCGGACGCTCTGCCGAGCTCGTCGCGCTCCACCCTGCGCATGCGAGTGCCGCTGGGTGCTCTCGGGATCTCGCCGCGGTACCACCGCGCCCCTCCGAGTGCCGTCGGGCGCACTCCCGATATCGCCGCACTACCACCGTGCGCCTCCAGGTGCCGCTGGGCGTCCGGTCGACCCGACGCACGCTCATCCCGCTGCTCGGGGTGCCGTCGGACGCTCTGCCGAGCTCGTCGCGCTCCACCCTGCGCATGCGAGTGCCGCCGGGCGCTCTCCCGAGCTCGCCGCACTACCACCGCGCGCCTCCGAGTGCCGCCGAACGCTCTCCCGATATCGCCGCACCTTCACCCTGCTTGTCTGGGTGCCACCGGGCGCTCTCCCGAGGTTACTGCACTACCGCCGTGCGCCTCCAGGTGCCGCTGTGCTTCCGGTCGACCCGACGCACGCTCATCCCGGTCCTCGGGGTGCCGCCGGGCGCTCTCCCGAGCTCGCCGCGGTACCACCGCGCGCCTCCGAGTGCCGCCGAGCGCTCTCCTGATATCGCCGCACCTTCACCCCGCTTGTCTGGGTGCCACCGGGCGCTCTCCCGAGGTTACCGCACTACCACCGTGCACCTCCAGGTGTCGCTGTGCGTCCGGTCGACCCGACGCACGCTCATCCCGCTCCTCGGGGTGCCGCCGGGCGCTCTCCCGAGCTCGCCGCACTACCACCGTGCGCCTCCAGGTGTCGCTGTGCGTCCGGTCGACCCGACGCACGCTCATCCCGCTCCTCGGGGTGCCGAGGGGCGCTCTCCCGAGCTGGCCACGCTCCCACCGTGTGCCGGCGAGTGTGCCGAGCGCTCTCGGGATCTCGCCGCGGTACCACCGCGCGCCTCCGAGTGCCGCCGGGCGCTCTCCCGAGCTCGCCGCTCCTTCACCGCCGTGTTCGGTGTGCCGCCGGGCGCTCTCCCGAGCTCGTCGCGCTCCAACCTGCGCTTGCGAGTTCCGCTGGGTGCTCTCGGGATCTCGCCGCGGTACCACCGCGCGCCTCCGAGTGCCGCCGAACGCTCTCCCGATATCGCCGCACCTTCACCCCGCTTGTCTGGGTGCCGCCGGGCCCTCTGCCAAGCTCGCCGCACTACCACCGTGCGCCTCCGAGTGCCGCTGTGCGTCCGGTCGACCCGACGCACGCTCATCCCGCTCCTCGGGGTGCCGCCGGACTCTCTCCCGAGCTGGCCACGCTCCCACCGTGTGCCGGCGAGTGTGCCGAGCGCTCTCGGGATCTCGCCGCGGTACCACCGCGTGCCTCCGAGTGCCGCCGAACGCTCTCCCGATATCGCCGCACCTTCACCCCGCTTGTCTGGGTGCCGCCGGGCCCTCTGCCAAGCTCGCCGCACTACCACCGTGCGCCTCCAGGGGCCGCTGTGCGTCCGGTCGACCCGACGCACGCTCATCCCGCTCCTCGGGGTGCCGCCGGGCGCTCTCCCGAGCTCGCCGCACTACCACCGTGCGCCTCCAGGTGTCGCTGTGCGTCCGGTCGACCCGACGCACGCTCATCCCGGTCCTCGGGGTGCCGCCGGGCGCTCTCCCGAGCTTGCCGCACTACCACCGTGCGCCTCCAGGTGTCGCTGTGCGTCCGGTCGACCCGACGCACGCTCATCCCGGTCCTCGGGGTGCCGCCGGGCGTTCTCCCGATCTTGCCGCACTACCACCGTGCGCCTCCAGGTGTCGCTGTGCGTCCGGTCTACCCGACGCACGCTCATCCCGCTCCTCGGGGTGCCGCCGGACTCTCTCCCGAGCTGGCCACGCTCCCACCGTGTGCCGGCGAGTGTGCCGAGCGCTCTTGGGATCTCGCCGCGGTACCACCGCGCCCCTCCGAGTGCCGCCGAACGCTCTCCCGATATCGCCGCACCTTCACCCCGCTTGTCTGGGTGCCGCCGGGCGCTCTGGCAAGCTCGCCGCACTACCACCGTGCGCCTCCAGGTGCCGCTGTGCGTCCGGTCGACCCGACGCACGCTCATCCCGCTCCTCGGGGTGCCGCCGGGCGCTCTCCCGAGCTCGCCGCACTACCACCGTGCGCCTCCAGGTGCCGCTGTGCGTCCGGTCGACCCGACGCACGCTCATCCCGCTCCTCGGGGTGCCGTCGGACGCTCTGCCGAGCTCGTCGCGCTCCACCCTGCGCATGCGAGTGCCGCTGGGTGCTCTCGGGATCTCGCCGCGGTACCACCGCGCCCCTCCGAGTGCCGTCGGGCGCACTCCCGATATCGCCGCACTACCACCGTGCGCCTCCAGGTGCCGCTGGGCGTCCGGTCGACCCGACGCACGCTCATCCCGCTGCTCGGGGTGCCGTCGGACGCTCTGCCGAGCTCGTCGCGCTCCACCCTGCGCATGCGAGTGCCGCCGGGCGCTCTCCCGAGCTCGCCGCACTACCACCGCGCGCCTCCGAGTGCCGCCGAACGCTCTCCCGATATCGCCGCACCTTCACCCTGCTTGTCTGGGTGCCACCGGGCGCTCTCCCGAGGTTACTGCACTACCGCCGTGCGCCTCCAGGTGCCGCTGTGCTTCCGGTCGACCCGACGCACGCTCATCCCGGTCCTCGGGGTGCCGCCGGGCGCTCTCCCGAGCTCGCCGCGGTACCACCGCGCGCCTCCGAGTGCCGCCGAGCGCTCTCCTGATATCGCCGCACCTTCACCCCGCTTGTCTGGGTGCCACCGGGCGCTCTCCCGAGGTTACCGCACTACCACCGTGCACCTCCAGGTGTCGCTGTGCGTCCGGTCGACCCGACGCACGCTCATCCCGCTCCTCGGGGTGCCGCCGGGCGCTCTCCCGAGCTCGCCGCACTACCACCGTGCGCCTCCAGGTGTCGCTGTGCGTCCGGTCGACCCGACGCACGCTCATCCCGCTCCTCGGGGTGCCGAGGGGCGCTCTCCCGAGCTGGCCACGCTCCCACCGTGTGCCGGCGAGTGTGCCGAGCGCTCTCGGGATCTCGCCGCGGTACCACCGCGCGCCTCCGAGTGCCGCCGGGCGCTCTCCCGAGCTCGCCGCTCCTTCACCGCCGTGTTCGGTGTGCCGCCGGGCGCTCTCCCGAGCTCGTCGCGCTCCAACCTGCGCTTGCGAGTTCCGCTGGGTGCTCTCGGGATCTCGCCGCGGTACCACCGCGCGCCTCCGAGTGCCGCCGAACGCTCTCCCGATATCGCCGCACCTTCACCCCGCTTGTCTGGGTGCCGCCGGGCCCTCTGCCAAGCTCGCCGCACTACCACCGTGCGCCTCCGAGTGCCGCTGTGCGTCCGGTCGACCCGACGCACGCTCATCCCGCTCCTCGGGGTGCCGCCGGACTCTCTCCCGAGCTGGCCACGCTCCCACCGTGTGCCGGCGAGTGTGCCGAGCGCTCTCGGGATCTCGCCGCGGTACCACCGCGTGCCTCCGAGTGCCGCCGAACGCTCTCCCGATATCGCCGCACCTTCACCCCGCTTGTCTGGGTGCCGCCGGGCCCTCTGCCAAGCTCGCCGCACTACCACCGTGCGCCTCCAGGTGCCGCTGTGCGTCCGGTCGACCAGACGCACGCTCATCCCGCTCCTCGGGGTGCCGCCGGGCGCTCTCCCGAGCTCGCCGCACTACCACCGTGCGCCTCCAGGTGCCGCTGTGCGTCCGGTCGACCCGACGCACGCTCATCCCGCTCCTCGGGGTGCCGTCGGACGCTCTGCCGAGCTCGCCGCACTACCACCGTGCGCCTCCAGGTGCCGCTGGGCGTCCGGTCGACCCGACGCACGCTCATCCCGCTCCTCGGGGTGCCGCCGGGCGCTCTCCCGAGCTCGCCGCACTACCACCGTGCGCCTCCAGGTGCCGCTGGGCGTCCGGTCGACCCGACGCACGGTCATACCGCTCCTCGGGGTGCCGCCGGACTCTCTCCCGAGCTGGCCACGCTCCCACCGTGTGCCGGCGAGTGTGCCGAGCGCTCTCGGGATCTCGCCGCGGTACCACCGCGCGCCTCCGAGTGCCGCCGGGCGCTCTCCCGATCTCGCCGCTCCTTCACGCCGGTGTTCGGGGTGCCGCCGGGCGCTCTCCCGAGCTTGCCGCACTACCACCGTGCGCCTCCAGGTGTCGCTGTGCGTCCGGTCGACCCGACGCACGCTCATCCCGCTCCTCGGGGTGCCGACGGGCGCTCTCCCGAGCTCGTCGCGCTCCAACCTGCGCTTGCGAGTTCCGCTGGGTGCTCTCGGGATCTCGCCGCGGTACCACCGCGCGCCTCCGAGTGCCGCCGGGCGCTCTCCCGATCTCGCCGCTCCTTCACCCCGCTTGTCTGGGTGCCGCCGGGCGCTCTCGCGAGCTCGCCGCACTACCACCGTGCGCCTCCAGGTGCCGCTGTGCGTCCGGTCGACCCGACGCACGCTCATCCCGGTCCTCGGGGTGCCGCCGGGCGCTCTCCCGAGCTTGCCGCACTACCACCGTGCGCCTCCAGGTGTCGCTGTGCGTCCGGTCGACCCGACGCACGCTCATCCCGCTCCTCGGGGTGCCGCCGGACTCTCTCCCGAGCTGGCCACGCTCCCACCGTGTGCCGGCGAGTGTGCCGAGCGCTCTCGGGATCTCGCCGCGGTACCACCGCGTGCCTCCGAGTGCCGCCGAACGCTCTCCCGATATCGCCGCACCTTCACCCCGCTTGTCTGGGTGCCGCCGGGCGCTCTGGCAAGCTCGCCGCACTACCACCGTGCGCCTCCAGGTGCCGCTGTGCGTCCGGTCGACCAGACGCACGCTCATCCCGCTCCTCGGGGTGCCGCCGGGCGCTCTCCCGAGCTCGCCGCACTACCACCGTGCGCCTCCAGGTGCCGCTGGGCGTCCGGTCGACCCGACGCACGCTCATCCCGCTCCTCGGGGTGCCGTCGGACGCTCTGCCGAGCTCGTCGCGCTCCACCCTGCGCATGCGAGTGCCGCTGGGTGCTCTCGGGATCTCGCCGCGGTACCACCGCGCCCCTCCGAGTGCCGTCGAACGATCTCCCGATATCGCCGCACTACCACCGTGCGCCTCCAGGTGCCGCTGGGCGTCCGGTCGACCCGACGCACGGTCATCCCGCTCCTCGGGGTGCCGCCGGACTCTCTCCCGAGCTGGCCACCCTCCCACCGTGTGCCGGCGAGTGTGCCGAGCGCTCTCGGGATCTGGCCGCGGTACCACCGCGCGCCTCCGAGTGCCGCCGGGCGCTCTCCCGATCTCGCCGCTCCTTCACCGCGGTGTTCGGGGTGCCGCCGGGCGCTCTCCCGAGCTTGCCGCACTACCACCGTGCGCCTCCAGGTGTCGCTGTGCGTCCGGTCGACCTGACGCACGCTCATCCCGCTCCTCGGGGTGCCGCTGGGCGCTCTCCCGAGCTCGTCGTGCTCCAACCTGCGCTTGCGAGTTCCGCTGGGTGCTCTCGGGATCTCGCCGCAGTACCACCGCGCGCCTCCGAGTGCCGCCGAACGCTCTCCCGATATCGCCGCACCTTCACCCCGCTTGTCTGGGTGCCGCCGGGCCCTCTGCCAAGCTCGCCGCACTACCGCCGTGCGCCTCCAGGTGCCGCTGTGCGTCCGGTCGACCCGACGCACGCTCATCCCGCTCCTCGGGGTGCCGCCGGGCGCTCTCCCGAGCTCGCCGCACTACCACCGTGCGCCTCCAGGTGTCGCTGTGCGTCCGGTCGACCCGACGCACGCTCATCCCGCTCCTCGGGGTGCCGACGGGCGCTCTCCCGAGCTCGCCGCGGTACCACCGCGCGCCTCCGAGTGCCGCCGAGCGCTCTCCTGATATCGCCGCACCTTCACCCCGCTTGTCTGGGTGCCACCGGGCGCTCTCCCGAGGTTACCGCACTACCACCGTGCACCTCCAGGTGTCGCTGTGCGTCCGGTCGACCCGACGCACGCTCATCCCGCTCCTCGGGGTGCCGAGGGGCGCTCTCCCGAGCTGGCCACGCTCCCACCGTGTCCCGGCGAGTGTGCCGAGCGCTCTCGGGATCTCGCCGCGGTACCACCGCGCGCCTCCGAGTGCCGCCGGGCGCTCTCCCGAGCTCGCCGCTCCTTCACCGCCGTGTTCGGGGTGCCGCCGGGCACTCTCCCGAGCTCGTCGCGCTCCAACCTGCGCTTGCGAGTTCCGCTGGGTGCTCTCGGGATCTCGCCGCGGTACCACCGCGCGCCTCCGAGTGCCGCCGAACGCTCTCCCGATATCGCCGCACCTTCACCCCGCTTGTCTGGGTGCTGCCGGGCCCTCTGCCAAGCTCGCCGCACTACCACCGTGCGCCTCCAGGGGCCGCTGTGCGTCCGGTCGACCCGACGCACGCTCATCCCGCTCCTCGGGGTGCCGCCGGGCGCTCTCCCGAGCTCGCCGCACTACCACCGTGCGCCTCCAGGTGTCGCTGTGCGTCCGGTCGACCCGACGCACGCTCATCCCGGTCCTCGGGGTGCCGCCGGGCGCTCTCCCGAGCTTGCCGCACTACCACCGTGCGCCTCCAGGTGTCGCTGTGCGTCCGGTCTACCCGACGCACGCTCATCCCGCTCCTCGGGGTGCCGCCGGACTCTCTCCCGAGCTGGCCACGCTCCCACCGTGTGCCGGCGAGTGTGCCGAGCGCTCTTGGGATCTCGCCGCGGTACCACCGCGCCCCTCCGAGTGCCGCCGAACGCTCTCCCGATATCGCCGCACCTTCACCCCGCTTGTCTGGGTGCCGCCGGGCGCTCTGGCAAGCTCGCCGCACTACCACCGTGCGCCTCCAGGTGCCGCTGTGCGTCCGGTCGACCCGACGCACGCTCATCCCGCTCCTCGGGGTGCCGCCGGGCGCTCTCCCGAGCTCGCCGCACTACCACCGTGCGCCTCCAGGTGCCGCTGTGCGTCCGGTCGACCCGACGCACGCTCATCCCGCTCCTCGGGGTGCCGTCGGACGCTCTGCCGAGCTCGTCGCGCTCCACCCTGCGCATGCGAGTGCCGCTGGGTGCTCTCGGGATCTCGCCGCGGTACCACCGCGCCCCTCCGAGTGCCGTCGGGCGCACTCCCGATATCGCCGCACTACCACCGTGCGCCTCCAGGTGCCGCTGGGCGTCCGGTCGACCCGACGCACGCTCATCCCGCTGCTCGGGGTGCCGTCGGACGCTCTGCCGAGCTCGTCGCGCTCCACCCTGCGCATGCGAGTGCCGCCGGGCGCTCTCCCGAGCTCGCCGCACTACCACCGCGCGCCTCCGAGTGCCGCCGAACGCTCTCCCGATATCGCCGCACCTTCACCCTGCTTGTCTGGGTGCCACCGGGCGCTCTCCCGAGGTTACTGCACTACCGCCGTGCGCCTCCAGGTGCCGCTGTGCTTCCGGTCGACCCGACGCACGCTCATCCCGGTCCTCGGGGTGCCGCCGGGCGCTCTCCCGAGCTCGCCGCGGTACCACCGCGCGCCTCCGAGTGCCGCCGAGCGCTCTCCTGATATCGCCGCACCTTCACCCCGCTTGTCTGGGTGCCACCGGGCGCTCTCCCGAGGTTACCGCACTACCACCGTGCACCTCCAGGTGTCGCTGTGCGTCCGGTCGACCCGACGCACGCTCATCCCGCTCCTCGGGGTGCCGCCGGGCGCTCTCCCGAGCTCGCCGCACTACCACCGTGCGCCTCCAGGTGTCGCTGTGCGTCCGGTCGACCCGACGCACGCTCATCCCGCTCCTCGGGGTGCCGAGGGGCGCTCTCCCGAGCTGGCCACGCTCCCACCGTGTGCCGGCGAGTGTGCCGAGCGCTCTCGGGATCTCGCCGCGGTACCACCGCGCGCCTCCGAGTGCCGCCGGGCGCTCTCCCGAGCTCGCCGCTCCTTCACCGCCGTGTTCGGTGTGCCGCCGGGCGCTCTCCCGAGCTCGTCGCGCTCCAACCTGCGCTTGCGAGTTCCGCTGGGTGCTCTCGGGATCTCGCCGCGGTACCACCGCGCGCCTCCGAGTGCCGCCGAACGCTCTCCCGATATCGCCGCACCTTCACCCCGCTTGTCTGGGTGCCGCCGGGCCCTCTGCCAAGCTCGCCGCACTACCACCGTGCGCCTCCGAGTGCCGCTGTGCGTCCGGTCGACCCGACGCACGCTCATCCCGCTCCTCGGGGTGCCGCCGGGCGCTCTCCCGAGCTCGCCGCACTACCACCGTGCGCCTCCAGGTGTCGCTGTGCGTCCGGTCGACCCGACGCACGCTCATCCCGGTCCTCGGGGTGCCGCCGGGCGCTCTCCCGAGCTTGCCGCACTACCACCGTGCGCCTCCAGGTGTCGCTGTGCGTCCGGTCGACCCGACGCACGCTCATCCCGGTCCTCGGGGTGCCGCCGGGCGCTCTCCCGAGCTTGCCGCACTACCACCGTGCGCCTCCAGGTGTCGCTGTGCGTCCGGTCTACCCGACGCACGCTCATCCCGCTCCTCGGGGTGCCGCCGGACTCTCTCCCGAGCTGGCCACGCTCCCACCGTGTGCCGGCGAGTGTGCCGAGCGCTCTTGGGATCTCGCCGCGGTACCACCGCGTGCCTCCGAGTGCCGCCGAACGCTCTCCCGATATCGCCGCACCTTCACCCCGCTTGTCTGGGTGCCGCCGGGCGCTCTGGCAAGCTCGCCGCACTACCACCGTGCGCCTCCAGGTGCCGCTGTGCGTCCGGTCGACCCGACGCACGCTCATCCCGCTCCTCGGGGTGCCGCCGGGCGCTCTCCCGAGCTCGCCGCACTACCACCGTGCGCCTCCAGGTGCCGCTGTGCGTCCGGTCGACCCGACGCACGCTCATCCCGCTCCTCGGGGTGCCGTCGGACGCTCTGCCGAGCTCGTCGCGCTCCACCCTGCGCATGCGAGTGCCGCTGGGTGCTCTCGGGATCTCGCCGCGGTACCACCGCGCCCCTCCGAGTGCCGTCGGGCGCACTCCCGATATCGCCGCACTACCACCGTGCGCCTCCAGGTGCCGCTGGGCGTCCGGTCGACCCGACGCACGCTCATCCCGCTCCTCGGGGTGCCGTCGGACGCTCTGCCGAGCTCGTCGCGCTCCACCCTGCGCATGCGAGTGCCGCCGGGCGCTCTCCCGAGCTCGCCGCGGTACCACCGCGCGCCTCCGAGTGCCGCCGAACGCTCTCCCGATATCGCCGCACCTTCACCCTGCTTGTCTGGGTGCCACCGGGCGCTCTCCCGAGGTTACCGCACTACCGCCGTGCGCCTCCAGGTGCCGCTGTGCGTCCGGTCGACCCGACGCACGCTCATCCCGCTCCTCGGGGTGCCGCCGGGCGCTCTCCCGAGCTCGCCGCACTACCACCGTGCGCCTCCAGGTGTCGCTGTGCGTCCGGTCGACCCGACGCACGCTCATCCCGCTCCTCGGGGTGCCGAGGGGCGCTCTCCCGAGCTGGCCACGCTCCCACCGTGTGCCGGCGAGTGTGCCGAGCGCTCTCGGGATCTCGCCGCGGTACCACCGCGCGCCTCCGAGTGCCGCCGGGCGCTCTCCCGATCTCGCCGCTCCTTCACCGCCGTGTTCGGGGTGCCGCCGGGCGCTCTCCCGAGCTCGTCGCGCTCCAACCTGCGCTTGCGAGTTCCGCTGGGTGCTCTCGGGATCTCGCCGCGGTACCACCGCGCGCCTCCGAGTGCCGCCGAACGCTCTCCCGATATCGCCGCACCTTCACCCCGCTTGTCTGGGTGCCGCCGGGCCCTCTGCCAAGCTCGCCGCACTACCACCGTGCGCCTCCAGGTGCCGCTGTGCGTCCGGTCGACCCGACGCACGCTCATCCCGCTCCTCGGGGTGCCGCCGGGCGCTCTCCCGAGCTCGCCGCACTACCACCGTGCGCCTCCAGGTGTCGCTGTGCGTCCGGTCGACCCGACGCACGCTCATCCCGCTCCTCGGGGTGCCGACGGGCGCTCTCCCGAGCTCGTCGCTCTCCAACCTGCGCTTGCGAGTTCCGCTGGGTGCTCTTCCGAGCTCGCCGCGGTACCACCGCGCGCCTCCGAGTGCCTCCGGGCGCTCTCCTGATATCGCCGCACCTTCACCCCGCTTGTCTGGGTGCCACCGGGCGCTCTCCCGAGGTTACCGCTCTACCACCGTGCGCCTCCAGGTGCCGCTGTGCGTCCGGTCGAACCAACGCACGCTCATCCCGCTCCTCGGGGTGCCGCTGGTTGCTCTCGGGATCTCGCCGCGGTACCACCGCGCGCCTCCGAGTGCCGCCGGGCGCTCTCCCGATCTCGCCGCTCCTTCACCGCGGTGTTCGGGGTGCCGCCGGGCGCTCTCCCGAGCTTGCCGCACTACCACCGTGCGCCTCCAGGTGTTGCTGTGCGTCCGGTCGACCTGACGCACGCTCATCCCGCTCCTCGGGGTGCCGCCGGGCGCTCTCCCGAGCTCACCGCGCTACCACCGTGTGCCGGCGAGTGTGCCGAGCGCTCTCGGGATCTCGCCGCGGTACCACCGCGCGCCTCCGAGTGCCGCCGGGCGCTCTCCCGATCTCGCCGCTCCTTCACCGCGGTGTTCGGGGTGCCGCCGGGCGCTCTCCCGAGCTTGCCGCACTACCACCGTGCGCCTCCAGGTGTCGCTGTGCGTCCGGTCGACCCGACGCACGCTCATCCCGCTCCTCGGGGTGCCGCCGGACTCTCTCCCGAGCTCGCTGTGGTACCACCGCGCGCCTCCGAGTGCCGCCGAGCGCTCTCCTGATATCGCCGCACCTTCACCCCGCTTGTCTGGGTGCCACCGGGCGCTCTCCCGAGGTTACCGCACTAAAACCGTGCGTCTCCAGGTGCCGCTGTGCGTCCGGTCGACCCGACGCACGCTCATCCCGGTCCTCGGGGTGCCGCCGGGCCCTCTCCCGAGCTTGCCGCACTACCACCGTGCGCCTCCGAGTGCCGCCGGGCGCTCTCCCGAGCTCGCCGCTCCTTCACCGCCGTGTTCGGGGTGCCGCCGGGCGCTCTCCCGAGCTCGTCGCGCTCCAACCTGCGCTTGCGAGTTCCGCTGGGTGCTCTCGGGATCTCGCCGCGGTACCACCGCGCGCCTCCGAGTGCCACCGGGCGCTCTCCCGATATCGCCGCACCTTCACCCCGCTTGTCTGGGTGCCGCCGGGCCCTCTGCCAAGCTCGCCGCACTACCACCGTGCGCCTCCAGGTGCCGCTGTGCGTCCGGTCGACCCGACGCACGCTCATCCCGCTCCTCGGGGTGCCGCCGGGCGCTCTCCCGAGCTCGCCGCACTACCACCGTGCGCCTCCAGGTGTCGCTGTGCGTCCGGTCGACCCGACGCACGCTCATCCCGCTCCTCGGGGTGCCGCCGGACTCTCTCCCGAGCTGGCCACGCTCCCACCGTGTGCCGGCGAGTGTGCCGAGCGCTCTCGGGATCTCGCCGCGGTACCACCGCGCGCCTCCGAGTGCCGCCGAACGCTCTCCCGATATCGCCGCACCTTCACCCCGCTTGTCTGGGTGCCGCCGGGCCCTCTGCCAAGCTCGCTGCACTACCACCGTGCGCCTCCGAGTGCCGCTGTGCGTCCGGTCGACCCGACGCACGCTCATCCCGCTCCTCGGGGTGCCGCCGGGCGCTCTCCCGAGCTCGCCGCACTACCACCGTGCGCCTCCAGGTGTCGCTGTGCGTCCGGTCGACCCGACGCACGCTCATCCCGCTCCTCGGGGTGCCGCTGGGCGATCTGCCAAGCTCGTCACACTAACACTGTGCGCCCCCAGGTGCCGCTCTGCGTCCGGTCGACTTGTGCACACTTATCCCTCTCCTCGGCGTGCCGCCGGACGCACTCCCAAGCTCGTCGTGCTCCACTCTACGCATGCGAGTTTTGCTGGGTGCTCTCCGGATCTCGCCGCGGTACCACCGCTCGCCTCCGAGTGCCGCCGGGCGCTCTCCCGATCTCGCCGCTCCTTCACCGCGGTGTTTGGGGTGCCGCCGGGCGCTCTCCCGAGCTTGCGGCACTACCACGGTGCGCCTCCAGGTGTCGCTGTGCGTCCGGTCGACCTGACGCACGCTCATCCCGCTCCTCGGGGTGCCGCCGGGCGCTCTCCCGAGCTCGTCACGCTACCACCGTGCGCCTCCAGGTGCCGCTGTGCGTCCGGTCGACCCGACGCACGCTCATCCCGCTCCTCGGGGTGCCGCCGGGCGCTCTGCCGAGCTCGTCGCGCTCCACACTACGCATGCGAGTGCCGCTGGGTGCTCTCGGGATCTCGCCGCGGTACCTACAGGCCCCTAGGGAACACTACAGGCCCCTACGGAACTGTACGAGACTCTACAGGCCCCTAGGGAACACCACAGGCCCCTACGGAACCCTACACAGCTCTCTCGAAACATATGGCACCCTACAAGCTCCTACCAACCCCTGTGGGCACTTACACAACCCTACAGGCCCCTACGGAAATCTACGGGACTCCACGGGCCCCTAGGGAAGCCTACAGATTTTGACGGAACCCTACCAGCCCCTCTGGAACCCTACAGAATACTCCAGGACCCGACAGCACTCTACAAGACCCTTAGCAACACAACGGAACCTCACTAAAACCCTATGGGCTCCTACAGAACACTGTAGGTGCCTACGGAACCCTACAGACCCCTACGGAACCCTACAGATACCTGCAGGCACTTACAGAACCCTGCAGGCCCCTACGGAACCCTACAGGTCCATACAGAACCCCACAGGGCCTTACGGAACTTTACCAGCCACTACGAAACTCTGCAGAACCCTGCAGAACCCTCCAGAACCTTACAGAATCCCGCAGACTCCTACGGGCACTTACACAACCCTAGAGGAACCTACGGAACACTGCCAGCCCCTATGGAAGGAACCCTACGGGCCCCTACAGAACACTACTGGCTCCTGCGGTACTCTACAGGCCTCTAGGGAACCTACGAAGCTCTACGGAGCCCTGTGGATCCTTACGGAACAGTACGGGCCCCTTCAGACCTCTGCGGGCGCTTATGGAAACCTAAAGGACCCTACCGAAACTGTACGAGACTCTACAGGCCCCTAGGGAACACCACAGTCCTCTACGGAACCCTACACAACCCTCTGGAAACATATGGCACCCTACAAGCTCCTACCAACCCCTGCGGGCACTTACACAACCCTACAGGCCCCTACGGAAATCTACGGGACTCCACGGGCCCCTAGGGAAGCCTACAGATTTCGACGGAACCCTACGAGCCCCTCTGGAACCCTACAGAATACTCCAGGACCCGACAGCACTCTACAAGACCCTTAGCAACACAACGGAACCTCACTAAAACCCTATGGGCTCCTACAGAACACTGCAGGCCCCTACGGAATACAACCAGCCGCTACGGAAGCCTATGGCACCTACGCAACTCTACGGAACCTGACAGAAACACTGTGGGCCCCTACAGGCCCTTGCGGGCACTTGCAGAACTCTGCAGGAACCCACGGAACTTTATGGAACCCTACCAGCCCATACTGAAGCCTAAAGACCCTTGCAGGCAGTTACGGAACGGTATAGGGGCCTAGGGAACTTTACAAGCCACTACTGAACTCTACGGGCCCCTACGGAACCCTACAGAACCCTCCGGAACCTTACAGAATCCCACAGACTCCTGCGGGCACTTACTCAACCCTAGAGGACCCTACGGAACACTGCCAGCTCCTATGGAAGGAACCCTACGGGCCCCTACAGAACACTACTGGCTCCTGCGGTACTCTACAGGCCTCTAGGGAACCTACGAAGCTCTACGGAGCCCTGTGGATCCTTACGGAACAGTACGGGCCCCTTCAGACCTCTGCGGGCGCTTATGGAAACCTACAGGACCCTACGGAACTGTACGAGACTCTACAGGCCCCTAGGGAACACCACAGGCCCCTACGGAACTGTACGAGACTCTACAGGCCCCTAGGGAACACCACAGGCCCCTACGGAACCCTACACAGCCCTCTGGAAACTTATGGCACCCTACAAGCTCCTACCAACCCCTGTGGGCACTTACACAACCCTACAGGCCCCTACGGAAATCTACGGGACTCCACGGGCCCCTAGGGAAGCCTACAGATTTCGACGGAACCCTACCAGCCCCTCTGGAACCCTACAGAATACTCCAGGACCCGACAGCACTCTACAAGACCCTTAGCAACACAACGGAACCTCACTAAAACCCTATGGGCTCCTACAGAACACTGCAGGTGCCTACGGAACCCTACAGACCCCTACGGAACCCTACAGACACCTGCGGGCACTTACGGAACCCTGCAGGCCCCTACGGAACCCTACAGGTCCATACAGAACCCCACAGGGCCCTACGGAACTTTACCAGCCACTACGGAACTCTATGGGTTCCTATGGAACCCTACAGAACCCTCCGGAACCTTACAGAATCCCACAGACTCCTACAGACTTCTGCGGGCACTTACACAACCCTACAGGTCCCTACGGAAATCTACGGGACTCTATGGGCCCCTAGGGAACCCTATAGATTTCGATGGAACCCTACGAGCCCCTCTGGAACCCTACAGAATACTCCAGGACCCGACAGCACTCTACAAGACCCTTAGCAACACAATGGAACCTCACTAAAACCCTATGGGCTCCTACAGAACACTGTAGGCGCCTACGGAAACCTACAGACCCCTACAGAATACTACCAGCCACTACAGAAAAATATGGCCCCTACGGAACTCTACGGAACCTGGCAGAAACACTGTGGGCCCCTACAGGCCCTTGCGGGCACTTGCAGAACTCTGCAGGAACCCACGGAACTTTATGGAACCCTACCAGCCCCTACGGAAGCCTAAAGACCCTTGCAGGCAGTTACGGAATGGTACAGGGCCCTAGGGAACTTTACCAGCCACTACGGAACTCTACGGGCCCCTACGGAACCCTGCAGAACCCTCCAGAACCTTACAGAATCCCACGGATTCCTACAGACTCCTGCAGGCACTTACTCAACCCTAGAGGACCCTACGGAACACTACTGGCTCCTACGGTACTCCACAGGCCTCTAGGGAACCTACGAAGCTCTACGGAACCCTATGGATCCTTACGGAACAGTACGGGCCCCTTCAGACCTCTGCGGGCACTTATGGAAACCTACAGGACCCTACCGAAACTGTACGAGACTCTACAGGCCCCTAGGGAACACCACAGGCCCCTACGGAACCGTACGAGACTCTACAGGCCCTTAGGGAACACCACAGGCCCCTACGGAACCCTACACAACCCTCTGGAAATTTATGGAACCCTACAAGCTCCTACCAACCCCTGCGAGCACTTACACAACCCTACAGGTCCCTACGGCAATCTACGGGACTCTATGGGCCCCTAGGGAACCCTACAGATTTCGACGGAACCCTACGAGCCCCTCTGGAACCCTACAGAATACTCCAGGACCCGACAGCACTCTACAAGACCCTTAGCAACACAACGGAACCTCACTAAAACCCTATGGGCTCCTACAGAACACTGCAGGTGCCTACGGAACCCTACAGACCCCTACGGAACCCTACAGACACCTGCGGGCACTTACAGAACCCTGCAGGCCCCTACGGAACCCTACAGGTCCATACAGAACCCCACAGGGCCCTACGGAACTTTACCAGCCACTACGGAACTCTACGGGCCCCTACGGAACCCTGCAGAACCCTCCGGAACCTTGCAGAATCCCACAGACTCCTACAGAATTCTGCGGGCACTTTCATAACCCTACAGGTCCCTACGGAAATCTAGGGGACTCTATGGGCCCCTAGGGAACCCTATAGATTTCGATGGAACCCTACGAGCCCCTCTGGAACCCTACAGAATAATCCAGGACCCAACAGCACTCTACAAGACCCTTAGCGACACAACGGAACCTCACTAAAACCCTATGGGCTCCTACAGAACACTGTAGGCGCCTACGGAAACCTACAGACCCCTACAGAATACTACCAGCCACTACAGAAAAATATGGCCCCTACGGAACTCTACGGAACCTGGCAGAAACACTGTGGGCCCCTACAGGCCCTTGCGGGCACTTGCAGAACTCTGCAGGAACCCACGGAACTTTATGGAACCCTACCAGCCCCTACGGAAGCCTAAAGACCCTTGCAGGCAGTTACGGAACGGTACAGGGCCCTAGGGAACTTTACCAGCCACTACGGAACTCTACGGGCCCCTACGGAACCCTGCAGAACCCTCCAGAACCTTACAGAATCCCACGGATTCCTACAGACTCCTGCGGGCACTTACTCAACCCTAGAGGACCCTACGGAACACTGCCAGCTCCTATGGAAGGAACCCTACGGGCCCCTACAGAACACTACTGGCTCCTGCGGTACTCCAGAGGCCTCTATGGAACCTACGAAGCTCTACGGAGCCCTATGGATCCTTACGGAACAGTACGGGCCCCTTCAGACCTCTGTGGGCGCTTATGGAAACCTACAGGACCCTACGGAACTGTACGAGACTCTACAGGCCCCTAGGGAACACCACAGGCCCCTACGGAACCGTATGAGACTCTACAGGCCCCTAGGGAACACCACAGGCCCCTACGGAACCCTACACAACCCTCTGGAAACTTATGGAACCCTACAAGCTCCTACCAAACCCTGCGAGCACTTACACAACCCTACAGGTCCCTACGGCAATCTACGGGACTCTATGGGCCCCTAGGGAACCCTACAGATTTCGACGGAACCCTACCAGCCCCTCTGGAACCCTACAGAATACTCCAGGACCCGACAGCACTCTACAAGACCCTTAGCAACACAACAGAACCTCACTAAAACCCTATGGGCTCCTACAGAACACTGTAGGTGCCTACGGAAACCTACAGACCCCTACAGAATACTACCAGCCACTACAGAAAAATATGGCCCCTACGGAACCCTACAGAAACCTCCGGAAACATATGGCACACTACAAGCTCCTACCAACCCCTGCGGGCACTTACACAACCCTACAGGTCCCTACGGAAATCTACGGGACTCCACGGGCCCCTAGGGAACCCTATAGATTTCGACGGAACCCTACGAGCCCCTCTGGAACCTTACAGAATACTCCAGGACCCGACAGCACCCTACAAGACCCTTAGCAACACAACAGAACCTCACTAAAACCCTATGGGCTCTTACAGAACACTGCAGGTGCCTACGGAACCCTACAGACCCCTATGGAATACTACCAGCCGCTACGGAAACCTATGGCCCCTACGGAACTCTACAAAACCAGACAGAAACACTGTGCACCCCTACAGGCCCTTGCGGGGACTTGCAGAACTCTGCAGGAACCCACGGAACTTTATGGAACCCTACCAGCCCCTACGGAAGCCTAAAGACCCTTGCAGGCAGTTACGGAACGGTACAGGGCCCTAGGGAACTTTACCAGCCACTAAGGAACTCTAGGGGCCCCTACGGAACCCTGCAGAACCCTCCAGAACCTTACAGAATCCCACAGACTCCTACAGACTGCTGCAGGCACTTACACAACCCTACAGGCCCCTACGGAAATCTACGGGACTCTATGACCCCTAGGGAACCCTGCAGATTTCGACGGAACCCTACGAGCCCCTCTGGAACCCTACAGAATACTCCAGGACCCGACAGCACTCTACAAGACCCTTAGCAACACAACGGAACCTCACTAAAACCCTATGGGCTCCTACAGAACACTGCAGGTGCCTACGGAATCCTACAGAACCCTACAGACACCTGCGGGCACTTACAGAACCCTGCAGGCCCCTACGGAACGCTACAGGTCCATACAGAACCCCACAGGGCCCTACGGAACTTTACCAGCCACTACGGAACTCTACGGGCCCCTACAGAACCCTGCAGAACCCTCCGGAACCTTACAGAATCCCACGAATTCCTACGGACTGCTGCGGGCACTAACACAAACCTACAGGCCCCTACGGAACACTGCCAGCCCCTATGGAAGGAACCTTACCGACCCCTACAGAACACTACTGGCTCCTGCGGTACTCTACAGGTCTCTAGGGAACCTACGAAGCTCTACGGAGCCCTATGGATCCTTACGGAACAGTACGGGCCCCTTCAGACCTCTGCGGGCGCTTACGGAAACCTACAGGACCCTACGGAACTCTACGAGACTCTACAGGCCCCTAGGGAACACCACAGGCCCCTACGGAACCGTACGAGACTCTACAGGCCCCTAGGGAACACCTCAGGCCCCTACGGAACCCTACACAACCCTCTGGAAACTTATGGCACCCTACAAGCTCCTACCAACCCCTGCGGGCACTTACACAACCCTACAGGCCCCTACGGAAATCTACGGGACTCCACGGGCCCCTAGGGAACCCTACGGATTTTGACGGAACCCTACGAGCCCCTATGGAACCCTACAGAATACTACAGGACCTGACAGCACTCTACAAGACCCTTAGCGACACAACGGAACCTCACTAAAACCCTATGGGCTCCTACAGAACACTGCAGGTGCCTACGGAACCCTACGAGCCCCTACAGAATACTACCAGCCACTACAGTAAAATATGGCCCCTACGGAACTCTACGGAACCTGACAGAAACACTGTGGGCCCCTACAGGCCCTTGCGGGCACTTGCAGAACTCTGCAGGAACCCGCGGAACTTTATGGAACCCTACCAGCCCCTACGGAAGCCTAAAGACCCTTGCAGGCAGTTACGGAACGGTACAGGGCCCTACGGAACTTTACCAGCCACTAAGGAACTCTACGGGCCCCTACGGAACCCTGCAGAACCCTCCAGAACCTTACAGAATCCCATGGATTCCTAGAGACTCCTGCGGGCACTTACTCAACCCTAGAGGCCCCTACGGAACACTGCCAGCCCCTATGGAAGGAACCTTACGGACCCCTACAGAACAGTACTGGCTCCTGCGGTACTCCAGAGGCCTCTAGGGAACCTACGAAGCTCTACGGAGCCCTATGGATCCTTACGGAACAGTACGGGCCCCTTCAGAGCTCTGCGGGCGCTTATGGAAACCTACAGGACCCTACGGAACTGTACAAGACTCTACAGGCCCCTAGGGAACACCACAGGCCCCTAGGGAACCGTACGAGACTCTACAGGCCCCTAGGAAACACCACAGGCCTCTACGGAACCCTACAGAAACCTCCGGAAACATATGGCACACTACAAGCTCCTACCAACCCCTGCGGGCACTTACACAACCCTACAGGCCCCTACAGAAATCTACGGGACTCCACGGGCCCCTAGGAAAGCCTACGGATTTTGACGGAACCCTACGAGCCCCTCTGGAACCCTACAGAATACTCCAGGACCCGACAGCACTCTACAAGACCCTGAGCAACACAAAGGAACCTCACTAAAAGCCTGTGGGCTCCTACAGAACATTGCAGGTGCCTACGGAACCCTACAGACCCCTACGGAACCCTAC
Organism: Numenius arquata; assembly: GCF_964106895.1. Taxonomy (NCBI): domain Eukaryota; kingdom Metazoa; phylum Chordata; class Aves; order Charadriiformes; family Scolopacidae; genus Numenius; species Numenius arquata. The sequence goes on from NW_027414862.1 coordinate 61,020, forward strand.
AGACACCTGCGGGCACTTACAGAACCCTGCAGGCCCCTACGGAACCCTACAGGTCCATACAGAACCCCACAGGGCCCTACGGAACTTTACCAGCCACTATGGAACTCTACAGGCCCCTACGGAACCCTGTAGAACCCTCCAGAACCTTACAGAATCCCATGGATTCCTACAGACTCCTGCGGGCACTTACTCAACCCTAGAGGCCCCTACGGAACACTGCCAGCCCCTACGGAAGGAACATTACGGACCCCTACAGAACACTACTGGCTCCTGCGGTACTCTACAGGCCTCTAGGGAACCTACGAAGCTCTGCGAAACCCTATGGATCCTTACGGAACAGTACGGGCCCCTTCAGACCTCTGCGGGCGCTTATGGAAACCTACAGGACCCTACGGAACTGTACGAGACTCTACAGGCCCCTAGGGAACACCACAGGCCCCTACGGAACCGTACGAGACTCTACAGGCCCCTAGGGAACACCACAGGCCCCTACGGAACCCTACACAACCCTCTGGAAACTTATGGAACCCTACAAGCTCCTACCAACCCCTGCGAGCACTTACACAACCCTACAGGCCCCTACGGAAATCTACGGGACTCTATGGGCCCCTCGGGAACCCTGCAGATTTCGACGGAACCCTACGAGCCCCTCTGGAACCCTACAGAATACTCCAGGACCCGACAGCACTCTACAAGACCCTTAGCAACACAACGGAACCTCACTAAAACCCTATGGGCTCCTACAGAACACTGCAGGTGCCTACGGAACCCTACAGACCCCTACAGACACCTGCGGGCACTTACGGAACCCTGCAGGCCCCTACGGAACCCTACAGGTCCATACAGAACCCCACAGGGCCCTACGGAACTTTACCAGCCACTACGGAACTCTACGGGCCCCTACGGAACACTGCAGAACCCTCCGGAACCTTACAGAATCCCACAGACTCCTACAGACTTCTGCGGGCACTTTCATAACCCTACAGGTCCCTACGGAAATCTACGGGACTCTATGGGCCCCTAGGGAACCCTATAGATTTCGATGGAACCCTACGAGCCCCTCTGGAACCCTACAGAATACTCCAGGACCCGACAGCACTCTACAAGACCCTTAGCAACACAACGGAACCTCACTAAAACCCTATGGGCTCCTACAGAACACTGTAGGCGCCTACGGAAACCTACAGACCCCTACAGAATACTACCAGCCACTACAGAAAAATATGGCCCCTACGGAACTCTACGGAACCTGGCAGAAACACTGTGGGCCCCTACAGGCCCTTGCGGGCACTTGCAGAACTCTGCAGGAACCCACGGAACTTTATGGAACCCTACCAGCCCCTACAGAAGCCTAAAGACCCTTGCAGGCAGTTACGGAACGATACAGGGCCCTAGGGAACTTTACCAGCCACTACGGAACTCTACGGGCCCCTACGGAACCCTGCAGAACCCTCCGGAACCTTACAGAATCTCACAGACTCCTACAGACTGCTGCGGGCACTTACACAAACCTACAGGCCCCTACGGAACACTGCCAGCCCCTATGGAAGGAACCTTACGGGCCCCTACAGAACACTACTGGCTCCTGCGGTACTCTACAGGCCTCTAGGGAACCTACAAAGCTCTACTGAGCCCTGTGGATCCTTACGGAACAGTACGGGCCCCTTCAGACCTCTGCGGGCGCTTATGGAAACCTGCAGGACCCTACAGAACTGTACGAGACTCTACAGGCCCCTAGGGAACACCACAGGCCCCTACGGAACCCTACACAACCCTCTGGAAACTTATGGCACCCTACAAGCTCCTACCAACCCCTGCGGGCACTTACACAACCCTACAGGCCCCTACAGAAATCTACGGGACTCCACGGGCCCCTAGGGAAGCCTACGGATTTTGACGGAACCCTACGAGCCCCTCTGGAACCCTACAGAATACTCCAGGACCCGACAGCACTCTACAAGACCCTTAGCAACACAACGGAACCTCACTAAAACCCTATGGGCTCCTACAGAACACTGCAGGTGCCTACGGAACACTACAGACCCCTACGGAATACTACCAGCCGCTACGGAAACCTATGGCCCCTACGGAACTCTACGGAACCTGACAGAAACACTGTGGGCCCCTACAGGCCCTTGCAGGCACTTGCAGAACTCTGCAGGAACCCACGGAACTTTATGGAACCCTACCAGCCCATACTGAAGCCTAAAGACCCTTGCAGGCAGTTACGGAACGGTATAGGGGCCTACGGAACTTTACCAGCCACTAAGGAACTCTAGGGGCCCCTACGGAACCCTGCAGAACCCTCCAGAACCTTACAGAATCCCATGGATTCCTACAGACTGCTGCGGGCACTTACTCAACCCTAGAGGCCCCTACGGAACACTGCCAGCCCCTATGGAAGGAACCTTACGGACCCCTACAGAACACTACTGGCTCCTGCGGTACTCTACAGGCCTCTAGGGAACCTACGAAGCTCTACGGAGCCCTATGGATCCTTACGGAACAGTACGGGCCCCTTCAGACCTCTGCGGGCGCTTACGGAAACCTACAGGACCCTACGGAACTGTACGAGACTCTACAGGCCCCTAGGGAACACCACAGGCCTCTACGGAACCCTACAGAAACCTCCGGAAACATATGGCACCCTACAAGCTCCTACCAACCCCTGCGGGCACTTACACAACCCTACAGGCCCCTAAAGAAATCTACGGGACTCCACGGGCCCCTAGGGAAGCCTACGGATTTTGACGGAACCCTACGAGCCCCTCTGGAACCCTACAGAATACTCCAGGACCCGACAGCACTCTACAAGACCCTTAGCAACACAACGGAACCTCACTAAAACCCTATGGGCTCCTACAGAACATTGCAGGTGCCTACGGAACCCTACAGACCCCTACAGAACCCTACAGACACCTGCGGGCACTTACAGAACCCTGCAGGCCCCTACGGAACGCTACAGGTCCATACAGAACCCCACAGGGCCCTACGGAACTTTACCAGCCACTACGGAACTCTACGGGCCCGTACGGAACCCTGCAGAACCCTCCGGAACCTTACAGAATCCCACGAATTCCTACAGACTGCTGCGGGCACTTACACAAACCTACAGGCCCCTACGGAACACTGCCAGCCCCTACGGAAGGAACCTTACGGGCCCCTACTGGCTCCTGCGGTACTCTACAGGCCTCTAGGGAACCTACGAAGCTCTACGGAGCCCTATGGATCCTTACGGAACAGTACGGGCCCCTTCAGACCTCTGCGGGCGCTTATGGAAACCTACAGGACCCTACGGAACTGTACGAGACTCTACAGGCCCCTAGGGAACACCACAGGCCCCTACGGAACCGTACGAGACTCTACAGGCCCCTAGGGAACACCACAGGCCCCTACGGAACCCTACACAACCCTCTGGAAACTTATGGAACCCTACAAGCTCCTACCAACCCCTGCGGGCACTTACACAACCCTACAGGTCCCTACGGAAATCTACAGGACTCCACGGGCCCCTAGGGAAGCCTACGGATTTTGACGGAACCCTACGAGCCCCTCTGGAACCCTACAGAATACTCCAGGACCCGACAGCACTCTACAAGACCCTTAGCAACACAACGGAACCTCACTAAAACCCTATGGGCTCCTACAGAACACTGCAGGTGCCTACGGAACCCTACAGACCCCTACGGAACCCTACAGACACCTGCGGGCACTTACAGAACCCTGCAGGCCCCTACGGAACCCTACAGGTCCATACAGAACCCCACAGGGCCCTACGGAACTTTACTAGCCACTATGGAACTCTACAGGCCCCTACGGAACCCTGTAGAACCCTCCAGAACCTTACAGAATCCCATGGATTCCTACAGACTCCTGCGGGCACTTACTCAACCCTAGAGGCCCCTACGGAACACTGCCAGCCCCTATGGAAGGAACATTACGGACCCCTACAGAACACTACTGGCTCCTGCGGTACTCTACAGGCCTCTAGGGAACCTACGAAGCTCTGCGAAACCCTATGGATCCTTACGGAACAGTACGGGCCCCTTCAGACCTCTGCGGGCGCTTATGGAAACCTACAGGACCCTACGGAACTGTACGAGACTCTACAGGCCCCTAGGGAACACCACAGGCCCCTACGGAACCGTACGAGACTCTACAGGCCCCTAGGGAACACCACAGGCCCCTACGGAACCCTACACAACCCTCTGGAAACTTATGGAACCCTACAAGCTCCTACACAACCCCTGCGGGCACTTACACAACCCTACAGGTCCCTACGGAAATCTACGGGACTCCACGGGCCCCTAGGGAACCCTACGGATTTTGACGGAACCCTACGAGCCCCTCTGGAACCCTACAGAATACTCCAGGACCCGACAGCACTCTACAAGACCCTGAGCAACACAACGGAACCTCACTAAAACCCTATGGGCTCCTACAGAACACTGCAGGCGCCTACGGAATCCTACAGAACCCTACAGACACCTGCGAGCACTTACAGAACCCTGCAGGCCCCTACGGAACGCTACAGGTCCATACAGAACCCCACAGGGCCCTACGGAACTTTACCAGCCACTACGGAACTCTACGGGCCCCTACAGAACCCTGCAGAACCCTCCGGAACCTTACAGAATCTCACAGACTCCTACAGACTGCTGCGGGCACTTACACAAACCTACAGGCCCCTACGGAACACTGCCAGCCCCTATGGAAGGAACCTTACGGACCCCTACAGAACACTACTGGCTCCTGCGGTACTCTACAGGCCTCTAGGGAACCTACAAAGCTCTACTGAGCCCTGTGGATCCTTACGGAACAGTACGGGCCCCTTCAGACCTCTGCGGGCGCTTATGGAAACCTACAGGACCCTACAGAACTGTACGAGACTCTACAGGCCCCTAGGGAACACCACAGGCCCCTACGGAACCCTACACAACCCTCTGGAAACTTATGGCACCCTACAAGCTCCTACCAACCCCTGCGGGCACTTACACAACCCTACAGGCCCCTACAGAAATCTACGGGACTCCACGGGCCCCTAGGGAAGCTACGGATTTTGACGGAACCCTACGAGCCCCTCTGGAACCCTACAGAATACTCCAGGACCCGACAGCACTCTACAAGACCCTTAGCAACACAACGGAACCTCACTAAAACCCTATGGGCTCCTACAGAACACTGCAGGTGCCTACGGAACACTACAGATCCCTACGGAATACTACCAGTCGCTACGGAAACCTATGGCCCCTACGGAACTCTACAGAACCTGACAGAAACACTGTGGGCCCCTACAGGCCCTTGCGGGCACTTGCAGAACTCTGCAGGAAACCACGGAACTTTATGGAACCCTACCAGCCCCTACGGAAGCCTAAAGATCCTTGCAGGCAGTTACGGAACGGTACAGGGCCCTACGGAACTTTACCAGCCACTAAGGAACTCTAGGGGCCCCTACGGAACCCTGCAGAACCCTCCAGAACCTTACAGAATCCCACAGACTCCTACAGACTGCTGCAGGCACTTACACAACCCTACAGGCCCCTACGGAAATCTACGGGACTCTATGGGCCCCTAGGGAACCCTGCAGATTTCGACGGAACCCTACGAGCCCCTCTGGAACCCTACAGAATACTCCAGGACCCGACAGCACTCTACAAGACCCTTAGCAACACAACGGAACCTCACTAAAAGCCTATGGGCTCCTACAGAACACTGCAGGTGCCTACGGAATCCTACAGAACCCTACAGACACCTGCGGGCACTTACAGAACCCTGCAGGCCCCTACGGAACGCTACAGGTCCATACAGAACCCCACAGGGCCCTACGGAACTTTACCAGCCACTACGGAACTCTACGGGCCCCTACAGAACCCTGCAGAACCCTCCGGAACCTTACAGAATCCCACGAATTCCTACGGACTGCTGCGGGCACTAACACAAACCTACAGGCCCCTACGGAACACTGCCAGCCCCTATGGAAGGAACCTTACCGACCCCTACAGAACACTACTGGCTCCTGCGGTACTCTACAGGTCTCTAGGGAACCTACGAAGCTCTACGGAGCCCTATGGATCCTTACGGAACAGTACGGGCCCCTTCAGAGCTCTGCGGGCGCTTATGGAAACCTACAGGACCCTACGGAACTGTACAAGACTCTACAGGCCCCTAGGGAACACCACAGGCCCCTAGGGAACCGTACGAGACTCTACAGGCCCCTAGGAAACACCACAGGCCTCTACGGAACCCTACAGAAACCTCCGGAAACATATGGCACACTACAAGCTCCTACCAACCCCTGCGGGCACTTACACAACCCTACAGGCCCCTACAGAAATCTACGGGACTCCACGGGCCCCTAGGAAAGCCTACGGATTTTGACGGAACCCTACGAGCCCCTCTGGAACCCTACAGAATACTCCAGGACCCGACAGCACTCTACAAGACCCTGAGCAACACAAAGGAACCTCACTAAAAGCCTATGGGCTCCTACAGAACATTGCAGGTGCCTACGGAACCCTACAGACCCCTACGGAACCCTACAGACACCTGCGGGCACTTACAGAACCCTGCAGGCCCCTACGGAACCCTACAGGTCCATACAGAACCCCACAGGGCCCTACGGAACTTTACCAGCCACTATGGAACTCTACAGGCCCCTACGGAACCCTGTAGAACCCTCCAGAACCTTACAGAATCCCATGGATTCCTACAGACTCCTGCGGGCACTTACTCAACCCTAGAGGCCCCTACGGAACACTGCCAGCCCCTACGGAAGGAACATTACGGACCCCTACAGAACACTACTGGCTCCTGCGGTACTCTACAGGTCTCTAGGGAACCTACGAAGCTCTGCGAAACCCTATGGATCCTTACGGAACAGTACGGGCCCCTTCAGACCTCTGCGGGCGCTTACGGAAACCTGCAGGACCCTACAGAACTGTACGAGACTCTACAGGCCCCTAGGGAACACCACAGGCCCCTACGGAACCCTACACAACCCTCTGGAAACTTATGGCACCCTACAAGCTCCTACCAACCCCTGCGGGCACTTACACAACCCTACAGGCCCCTACAGAAATCTACGGGACTCCACGGGCCCCTAGGGAAGCCTACGGATTTTGACGGAACCCTACGAGCCCCTCTGGAACCCTACAGAATACTCCAGGACCCGACAGCACTCTACAAGACCCTTAGCAACACAACGGAACCTCACTAAAACCCTATGGGCTCCTACAGAACACTGCAGGTGCCTACGGAACACTACAGACCCCTACGGAATACTACCAGCCGCTACGGAAACCTATGGCCCCTACGGAACTCTACGGAACCTGACAGAAACACTGTGGGCCCCTACAGGCCCTTGCAGGCACTTGCAGAACTCTGCAGGAACCCACGGAACTTTATGGAACCCTACCAGCCCATACTGAAGCCTAAAGACCCTTGCAGGCAGTTACGGAACGGTATAGGGGCCTACGGAACTTTACCAGCCACTAAGGAACTCTAGGGGCCCCTACGGAACCCTGCAGAACCCTCCAGAACCTTACAGAATCCCATGGATTCCTACAGACTGCTGCGGGCACTTACTCAACCCTAGAGGCCCCTACGGAACACTGCCAGCCCCTATGGAAGGAACCTTACGGACCCCTACAGAACACTACTGGCTCCTGCGGTACTCTACAGGCCTCTAGGGAACCTACGAAGCTCTACGGAGCCCTATGGATCCTTACGGAACAGTACGGGCCCCTTCAGACCTCTGCGGGCGCTTACGGAAACCTACAGGACCCTACGGAACTGTACGAGACTCTACAGGCCCCTAGGGAACACCACAGGCCTCTACGGAACCCTACAGAAACCTCCGGAAACATATGGCACCCTACAAGCTCCTACCAACCCCTGCGGGCACTTACACAACCCTACAGGCCCCTACAGAAATCTACGGGACTCCACGGGCCCCTAGGGAAGCCTACGGATTTTGACGGAACCCTACGAGCCCCTCTGGAACCCTACAGAATACTCCAGGACCCGACAGCACTCTACAAGACCCTTAGCAACACAACGGAACCTCACTAAAACCCTATGGGCTCCTACAGAACATTGCAGGTGCCTACGGAACCCTACAGACCCCTACAGAACCCTACAGACACCTGCGGGCACTTACAGAACCCTGCAGGCCCCTACGGAACGCTACAGGTCCATACAGAACCCCACAGGGCCCTACGGAACTTTACCAGCCACTACGGAACTCTACGGGCCCGTACGGAACCCTGCAGAACCCTCCGGAACCTTACAGAATCCCACGAATTCCTACAGACTGCTGCGGGCACTTACACAAACCTACAGGCCCCTACGGAACACTGCCAGCCCCTACGGAAGGAACCTTACGGGCCCCTACTGGCTCCTGCGGTACTCTACAGGCCTCTAGGGAACCTACGAAGCTCTACGGAGCCCTATGGATCCTTACGGAACAGTACGGGCCCCTTCAGACCTCTGCGGGCGCTTATGGAAACCTACAGGACCCTACGGAACTGTACGAGACTCTACAGGCCCCTAGGGAACACCACAGGCCCCTACGGAACCGTACGAGACTCTACAGGCCCCTAGGGAACACCACAGGCCCCTACGGAACCCTACACAACCCTCTGGAAACTTATGGAACCCTACAAGCTCCTACCAACCCCTGCGGGCACTTACACAACCCTACAGGTCCCTACGGAAATCTACAGGACTCCACGGGCCCCTAGGGAAGCCTACGGATTTTGACGGAACCCTACGAGCCCCTCTGGAACCCTACAGAATACTCCAGGACCCGACAGCACTCTACAAGACCCTTAGCAACACAACGGAACCTCACTAAAACCCTATGGGCTCCTACAGAACACTGCAGGTGCCTACGGAACCCTACAGACCCCTACGGAACCCTACAGACACCTGCGGGCACTTACAGAACCCTGCAGGCCCCTACGGAACCCTACAGGTCCATACAGAACCCCACAGGGCCCTACGGAACTTTACTAGCCACTATGGAACTCTACAGGCCCCTACGGAACCCTGTAGAACCCTCCAGAACCTTACAGAATCCCATGGATTCCTACAGACTCCTGCGGGCACTTACTCAACCCTAGAGGCCCCTACGGAACACTGCCAGCCCCTATGGAAGGAACATTACGGACCCCTACAGAACACTACTGGCTCCTGCGGTACTCTACAGGCCTCTAGGGAACCTACGAAGCTCTGCGAAACCCTATGGATCCTTACGGAACAGTACGGGCCCCTTCAGACCTCTGCGGGCGCTTATGGAAACCTACAGGACCCTACGGAACTGTACGAGACTCTACAGGCCCCTAGGGAACACCACAGGCCCCTACGGAACCGTACGAGACTCTACAGGCCCCTAGGGAACACCACAGGCCCCTACGGAACCCTACACAACCCTCTGGAAACTTATGGAACCCTACAAGCTCCTACACAACCCCTGCGGGCACTTACACAACCCTACAGGTCCCTACGGAAATCTACGGGACTCCACGGGCCCCTAGGGAACCCTACGGATTTTGACGGAACCCTACGAGCCCCTCTGGAACCCTACAGAATACTCCAGGACCCGACAGCACTCTACAAGACCCTGAGCAACACAACGGAACCTCACTAAAACCCTATGGGCTCCTACAGAACACTGCAGGCGCCTACGGAATCCTACAGAACCCTACAGACACCTGCGAGCACTTACAGAACCCTGCAGGCCCCTACGGAACGCTACAGGTCCATACAGAACCCCACAGGGCCCTACGGAACTTTACCAGCCACTACGGAACTCTACGGGCCCCTACAGAACCCTGCAGAACCCTCCGGAACCTTACAGAATCTCACAGACTCCTACAGACTGCTGCGGGCACTTACACAAACCTACAGGCCCCTACGGAACACTGCCAGCCCCTATGGAAGGAACCTTACGGACCCCTACAGAACACTACTGGCTCCTGCGGTACTCTACAGGCCTCTAGGGAACCTACAAAGCTCTACTGAGCCCTGTGGATCCTTACGGAACAGTACGGGCCCCTTCAGACCTCTGCGGGCGGTTATGGAAACCTACAGGACCCTACAGAACTGTACGAGACTCTACAGGCCCCTAGGGAACACCACAGGCCCCTACGGAACCCTACACAACCCTCTGGAAACTTATGGCACCCTACAAGCTCCTACCAACCCCTGCGGGCACTTACACAACCCTACAGGCCCCTACAGAAATCTACGGGACTCCACGGGCCCCTAGGGAAGCTACGGATTTTGACGGAACCCTACGAGCCCCTCTGGAACCCTACAGAATACTCCAGGACCCGACAGCACTCTACAAGACCCTTAGCAACACAACGGAACCTCACTAAAACCCTATGGGCTCCTACAGAACACTGCAGGTGCCTACGGAACACTACAGATCCCTACGGAATACTACCAGTCGCTACGGAAACCTATGGCCCCTACGGAACTCTACGGAACCTGACAGAAACACTGTGGGCCCCTACAGGCCCTTGCGGGCACTTGCAGAACTCTGCAGGAAACCACGGAACTTTATGGAACCCTACCAGCCCCTACGGAAGCCTAAAGATCCTTGCAGGCAGTTACGGAACGGTACAGGGCCCTACGGAACTTTACCAGCCACTAAGGAACTCTAGGGGCCCCTACGGAACCCTGCAGAACCCTCCAGAACCTTACAGAATCCCACAGACTCCTACACACTGCTGCAGGCACTTACACAACCCTACAGGCCCCTACGGAAATCTACGGGACTCTATGGGCCCCTAGGGAACCCTGCAGATTTCGACGGAACCCTACGAGCCCCTCTGGAACCCTACAGAATACTCCAGGACCCGACAGCACTCTACAAGACCCTTAGCAACACAACGGAACCTCACTAAAAGCCTATGGGCTCCTACAGAACACTGCAGGTGCCTACGGAATCCTACAGAACCCTACAGACACCTGCGGGCACTTACAGAACCCTGCAGGCCCCTACGGAACGCTACAGGTCCATACAGAACCCCACAGGGCCCTACGGAACTTTACCAGCCACTACGGAACTCTACGGGCCCCTACAGAACCCTGCAGAACCCTCCGGAACCTTACAGAATCCCACGAATTCCTACGGACTGCTGCGGGCACTAACACAAACCTACAGGCCCCTACGGAACACTGCCAGCCCCTATGGAAGGAACCTTACCGACCCCTACAGAACACTACTGGCTCCTGCGGTACTCTACAGGTCTCTAGGGAACCTACGAAGCTCTACGGAGCCCTATGGATCCTTACGGAACAGTACGGGCCCCTTCAGAGCTCTGCGGGCGCTTATGGAAACCTACAGGACCCTACGGAACTGTACAAGACTCTACAGGCCCCTAGGGAACACCACAGGCCCCTAGGGAACCGTACGAGACTCTACAGGCCCCTAGGAAACACCACAGGCCTCTACGGAACCCTACAGAAACCTCCGGAAACATATGGCACACTACAAGCTCCTACCAACCCCTGCGGGCACTTACACAACCCTACAGGCCCCTACAGAAATCTACGGGACTCCACGGGCCCCTAGGAAAGCCTACGGATTTTGACGGAACCCTACGAGCCCCTCTGGAACCCTACAGAATACTCCAGGACCCGACAGCACTCTACAAGACCCTGAGCAACACAAAGGAACCTCACTAAAAGCCTATGGGCTCCTACAGAACATTGCAGGTGCCTACGGAACCCTACAGACCCCTACGGAACCCTACAGACACCTGCGGGCACTTACGGAACCCTGCAGGCCCCTACGGAACCCTACAGGTCCATACAGAACCCCACAGGGCCCTACGGAACTTTACCAGCCACTATGGAACTCTACAGGCCCCTACGGAACCCTGTAGAACCCTCCAGAACCTTACAGAATCCCATGGATTCCTACAGACTCCTGCGGGCACTTACTCAACCCTAGAGGCCCCTACGGAACACTGCCAGCCCCTACGGAAGGAACATTACGGACCCCTACAGAACACTACTGGCTCCTGCGGTACTCTACAGGTCTCTAGGGAACCTACGAAGCTCTGCGAAACCCTATGGATCCTTACGGAACAGTACGGGCCCCTTCAGACCTCTGCGGGCGCTTATGGAAACCTACAGGACCCTACGGAACTGTACGAGACTCTACAGGCCCCTAGGGAACACCACAGGCCCCTACGGAACCGTACGAGACTCTACAGGCCCCTAGGGAACACCACAGGCCCCTACGGAACCCTACACAACCCTCTGGAAACTTATGGAACCCTACAAGCTCCTACCAACCCCTGCGAGCACTTACACAACCCTACAGGCCCCTACGGAAATCTACGGGACTCTATGGGCCCCTCGGGAACCCTGCAGATTTCGACGGAACCCTACGAGCCCCTCTGGAACCCTACAGAATACTCCAGGACCCGACAGCACTCTACAAGACCCTTAGCAACACAACGGAACCTCACTAAAACCCTATGGGCTCCTACAGAACACTGCAGGTGCCTACGGAACCCTACAGACCCCTACGGAACCCTACAGACACCTGCGGGCACTTACGGAACCCTGCAGGCCCCTACGGAACCCTACAGGTCCATACAGAACCCCACAGGGCCCTACGGAACTTTACCAGCCACTACGGAACTCTACGGGCCCCTACGGAACACTGCAGAACCCTCCGGAACCTTACAGAATCCCACAGACTCCTACAGACTTCTGCGGGCACTTTCATAACCCTACAGGTCCCTACGGAAATCTACGGGACTCTATGGGCCCCTAGGGAACCCTATAGATTTCGATGGAACCCTACGAGCCCCTCTGGAACCCTACAGAATACTCCAGGACCCGACAGCACTCTACAAGACCCTTAGCAACACAACGGAACCTCACTAAAACCCTATGGGCTCCTACAGAACACTGTAGGCGCCTACGGAAACCTACAGACCCCTACAGAATACTACCAGCCACTACAGAAAAATATGGCCCCTACGGAACTCTACGGAACCTGGCAGAAACACTGTGGGCCCCTACAGGCCCTTGCGGGCACTTGCAGAACTCTGCAGGAACCCACGGAACTTTATGGAACCCTACCAGCCCCTACAGAAGCCTAAAGACCCTTGCAGGCAGTTACGGAACGATACAGGGCCCTAGGGAACTTTACCAGCCACTACGGAACTCTACGGGCCCCTACGGAACCCTGCAGAACCCTCCGGAACCTTACAGAATCTCACAGACTCCTACAGACTGCTGCGGGCACTTACACAAACCTACAGGCCCCTACGGAACACTGCCAGCCCCTATGGAAGGAACCTTACGGGCCCCTACAGAACACTACTGGCTCCTGCGGTACTCTACAGGCCTCTAGGGAACCTACAAAGCTCTACTGAGCCCTGTGGATCCTTACGGAACAGTACGGGCCCCTTCAGACCTCTGCGGGCGCTTATGGAAACCTGCAGGACCCTACAGAACTGTACGAGACTCTACAGGCCCCTAGGGAACACCACAGGCCCCTACGGAACCCTACACAACCCTCTGGAAACTTATGGCACCCTACAAGCTCCTACCAACCCCTGCGGGCACTTACACAACCCTACAGGCCCCTACGGAAATCTACGGGACTCCACGGGCCCCTAGGGAAGCCTACGGATTTTGACGGAACCCTACGAGCCCCTCTGGAACCCTACAGAATACTCCAGGACCCGACAGCACTCTACAAGACCCTTAGCAACACAACGGAACCTCACTAAAACCCTATGGGCTCCTACAGAACATTGCAGGTGCCTACGGAACCCTACAGACCCCTACAGAACCCTACAGACACCTGCGGGCACTTACAGAACCCTGCAGGCCCCTACGGAACGCTACAGGTCCATACAGAACCCCACAGGGCCCTACGGAACTTTACCAGCCACTACGGAACTCTACGGGCCCGTACGGAACCCTGCAGAACCCTCCGGAACCTTACAGAATCCCACGAATTCCTACAGACTGCTGCGGGCACTTACACAAACCTACAGGCCCCTACGGAACACTGCCAGCCCCTACGGAAGGAACCTTACGGGCCCCTACTGGCTCCTGCGGTACTCTACAGGCCTCTAGGGAACCTACGAAGCTCTACGGAGCCCTATGGATCCTTACGGAACAGTACGGGCCCCTTCAGACCTCTGCGGGCGCTTATGGAAACCTACAGGACCCTACGGAACTGTACGAGACTCTACAGGCCCCTAGGGAACACCACAGGCCCCTACGGAACCGTACGAGACTCTACAGGCCCCTAGGGAACACCACAGGCCCCTACGGAACCCTACACAACCCTCTGGAAACTTATGGAACCCTACAAGCTCCTACCAACCCCTGCGGGCACTTACACAACCCTACAGGTCCCTACGGAAATCTACAGGACTCCACGGGCCCCTAGGGAAGCCTACGGATTTTGACGGAACCCTACGAGCCCCTCTGGAACCCTACAGAATACTCCAGGACCCGACAGCACTCTACAAGACCCTTAGCAACACAACGGAACCTCACTAAAACCCTATGGGCTCCTACAGAACACTGCAGGTGCCTACGGAACCCTACAGACCCCTACGGAACCCTACAGACACCTGCGGGCACTTACAGAACCCTGCAGGCCCCTACGGAACCCTACAGGTCCATACAGAACCCCACAGGGCCCTACGGAACTTTACTAGCCACTATGGAACTCTACAGGCCCCTACGGAACCCTGTAGAACCCTCCAGAACCTTACAGAATCCCATGGATTCCTACAGACTCCTGCGGGCACTTACTAAACCCTAGAGGCCCCTACGGAACACTGCCAGCCCCTATGGAAGGAACATTACAGACCCCTACAGAACACTACTGGCTCCTGCGGTACTCTACAGGCCTCTAGGGAACCTACGAAGCTCTGCGAAACCCTATGGATCCTTACGGAAGAGTACGGGCCCCTTCAGACCTCTGCGGGCGCTTATGGAAACCTACAGGACCCTACGGAACTGTACGAGACTCTACAGGCCCCTAGGGAACACCACAGGCCCCTACGGAACCGTACGAGACTCTACAGGCCCCTAGGGAACACCACAGGCCCCTACGGAACCCTACACAACCCTCTGGAAACTTATGGAACCCTACAAGCTCCTACACAACCCCTGCGGGCACTTACACAACCCTACAGGTCCCTACGGAAATCTACGGGACTCCACGGGCCCCTAGGGAACCCTACGGATTTTGACGGAACCCTACGAGCCCCTCTGGAACCCTACAGAATACTCCAGGACCCGACAGCACTCTACAAGACCCTGAGCAACACAACGGAACCTCACTAAAACCCTATGGGCTCCTACAGAACACTGCAGGTGCCTACGGAACACTACAGATCCCTACGGAATACTACCAGTCGCTACGGAAACCTATGGCCCCTACGGAACTCTACAGAACCTGACAGAAACACTGTGGGCCCCTACAGGCCCTTGCGGGCACTTGCAGAACTCTGCAGGAAACCACGGAACTTTATGGAACCCTACCAGCCCCTACGGAAGCCTAAAGATCCTTGCAGGCAGTTACGGAACGGTACAGGGCCCTACGGAACTTTACCAGCCACTAAGGAACTCTAGGGGCCCCTACGGAACCCTGCAGAACCCTCCAGAACCTTACAGAATCCCACGGATTCCTACAGACTGCTGCGGGCACTTACTCAACCCTAGAGGCCCCTACGGAACACTGCCAGCCCCTATGGAAGGAACCTTACGGACCCCTACAGAACACTACTGGCTCCTGCGGTACTCTACAGGCCTCTAGGGAACCTACGAAGCTCTACGGAGCCCTATGGATCCTTACGGAACAGTACGGGCCCCTTCAGACCTCTGCGGGCGCTTACGGAAACCTACAGGACCCTACGGAACTCTACGAGACTCTACAGGCCCCTAGGGAACACCACAGGCCTCTACGGAACCCTACAGAAACCTCCGGAAACATATGGCACCCTACAAGCTCCTACCAACCCCTGCGGGAACTTACACAACCCTACAGGCCCCTAAAGAAATCTACGGGACTCCACGGGCCCCTAGGGAAGCCTACGGATTTTGACGGAACCCTACGAGCCCCTCTGGAACCCTAGAGAATACTCCAGGACCCGACAGCACTCTACAAGACCCTTAGCAACACAACGGAACCTCACTAAAACCCTATGGGCTCCTACAGAACATTGCAGGTGCCTACGGAACCCTACAGACCCCTACAGAACCCTACAGACACCTGCGGGCACTTACAGAACCCTGCAGGCCCCTACGGAACGCTACAGGTCCATACAGAACCCCACAGGGCCCTACGGAACTTTACCAGCCACTACGGAACTCTACGGGCCCCTACAGAACCCTGCAGAACCCTCCGGAACCTTACAGAATCCCACGAATTCCTACGGACTGCTCCGGGCACTAACACAAACCTACAGGCCCCTACGGAACACTGCCAGCCCCTACGGAAGGAACATTACGGACCCCTACAGAACACTACTGGCTCCTGCGGTACTCTACAGGTCTCTAGGGAACCTACGAAGCTCTGTGAAACCCTATGGATCCTTACGGAACAGTACGGGCCCCTTCAGACCTCTGCGGGCGCTTATGGAAACCTACAGGACCCTACGGAACTGTACGAGACTCTACAGGCCCCTAGGGAACACCACAGGCCCCTACGGAACCGTACGAGACTCTACAGGCCCCTAGGGAACACCACAGGCCCCTACGGAACCCTACACAACCCTCTGGAAACTTATGGAACCCTACAAGCTCCTACCAACCCCTGCGAGCACTTACACAACCCTACAGGCCCCTACGGAAATCTACGGGACTCTATGGGCCCCTCGGGAACCCTGCAGATTTCGACGGAACCCTACGAGCCCCTCTGGAACCCTACAGAATACTCCAGGACCCGACAGCACTCTACAAGACCCTTAGCAACACAACGGAACCTCACTAAAACCCTATGGGCTCCTACAGAACACTGCAGGTGCCTACGGAACCCTACAGACCCCTACGGAACCCTACAGACACCTGCGGGCACTTACAGAACCCTGCAGGCCCCTACGGAACCCTACAGGTCCATACAGAACCCCACAGGGCCCTACGGAACTTTACCAGCCACTACGGAACTCTACGGGCCCCTACGGAACACTGCAGAACCCTCCGGAACCTTACAGAATCCCACAGACTCCTACAGACTTCTGCGGGCACTTTCATAACCCTACAGGTCCCTACGGAAATCTACGGGACTCTATGGGCCCCTAGGGAACCCTATAGATTTCGATGGAACCCTACGAGCCCCTCTGGAACCCTACAGAATACTCCAGGACCCGACAGCACTCTACAAGACCCTTAGCAACACAACGGAACCTCACTAAAACCCTATGGGCTCCTACAGAACACTGTAGGCGCCTACGGAAACCTACAGACCCCTACAGAATACTACCAGCCACTACAGAAAAATATGGCCCCTACGGAACTCTACGGAACCTGGCAGAAACACTGTGGGCCCCTACAGGCCCTTGCGGGCACTTGCAGAACTCTGCAGGAACCCACGGAACTTTATGGAACCCTACCAGCCCCTACAGAAGCCTAAAGACCCTTGCAGGCAGTTACGGAACGATACAGGGCCCTAGGGAACTTTACCAGCCACTACGGAACTCTACGGGCCCCTACGGAACCCTGCAGAACCCTCCGGAACCTTACAGAATCTCACAGACTCCTACAGACTGCTGCGGGCACTTACACAAACCTACAGGCCCCTACGGAACACTGCCAGCCCCTATGGAAGGAACCTTACGGGCCCCTACAGAACACTACTGGCTCCTGCGGTACTCTACAGGCCTCTAGGGAACCTACAAAGCTCTACTGAGCCCTGTGGATCCTTACGGAACAGTACGGGCCCCTTCAGACCTCTGCGGGCGCTTATGGAAACCTGCAGGACCCTACAGAACTGTACGAGACTCTACAGGCCCCTAGGGAACACCACAGGCCCCTACGGAACCCTACACAACCCTCTGGAAACTTATGGCACCCTACAAGCTCCTACCAACCCCTGCGGGCACTTACACAACCCTACAGGCCCCTACAGAAATCTACGGGACTCCACGGGCCCCTAGGGAAGCCTACGGATTTTGACGGAACCCTACGAGCCCCTCTGGAACCCTACAGAATACTCCAGGACCCGACAGCACTCTACAAGACCCTTAGCAACACAACGGAACCTCACTAAAACCCTATGGGCTCCTACAGAACATTGCAGGTGCCTACGGAACCCTACAGACCCCTACAGAACCCTACAGACACCTGCGGGCACTTACAGAACCCTGCAGGCCCCTACGGAACGCTACAGGTCCATACAGAACCCCACAGGGCCCTACGGAACTTTACCAGCCACTACGGAACTCTACGGGCCCGTACGGAACCCTGCAGAACCCTCCGGAACCTTACAGAATCCCACGAATTCCTACAGACTGCTGCGGGCACTTACACAAACCTACAGGCCCCTACGGAACACTGCCAGCCCCTACGGAAGGAACCTTACGGGCCCCTACTGGCTCCTGCGGTACTCTACAGGCCTCTAGGGAACCTACGAAGCTCTGTGAAACCCTATGGATCCTTACGGAACAGTACGGGCCCCTTCAGACCTCTGCGGGCGCTTATGGAAACCTACAGGACCCTACGGAACTGTACGAGACTCTACAGGCCCCTAGGGAACACCACAGGCCCCTACGGAACCGTACGAGACTCTACAGGCCCCTAGGGAACACCACAGGCCCCTACGGAACCCTACACAACCCTCTGGAAACTTATGGAACCCTACAAGCTCCTACCAACCCCTGCGGGCACTTACACAACCCTACAGGTCCCTACGGAAATCTACAGGACTCCACGGGCCCCTAGGGAAGCCTACGGATTTTGACGGAACCCTACGAGCCCCTCTGGAACCCTACAGAATACTCCAGGACCCGACAGCACTCTACAAGACCCTTAGCAACACAACGGAACCTCACTAAAACCCTATGGGCTCCTACAGAACACTGCAGGTGCCTACGGAACCCTACAGACCCCTACGGAACCCTACAGACACCTGCGGGCACTTACAGAACCCTGCAGGCCCCTACGGAACCCTACAGGTCCATACAGAACCCCACAGGGCCCTACGGAACTTTACTAGCCACTATGGAACTCTACAGGCCCCTACGGAACCCTGTAGAACCCTCCAGAACCTTACAGAATCCCATGGATTCCTACAGACTCCTGCGGGCACTTACTCAACCCTAGAGGCCCCTACGGAACACTGCCAGCCCCTATGGAAGGAACATTACAGACCCCTACAGAACACTACTGGCTCCTGCGGTACTCTACAGGCCTCTAGGGAACCTACGAAGCTCTGCGAAACCCTATGGATCCTTACGGAAGAGTACGGGCCCCTTCAGACCTCTGCGGGCGCTTATGGAAACCTACAGGACCCTACGGAACTGTACGAGACTCTACAGGCCCCTAGGGAACACCACAGGCCCCTACGGAACCGTACGAGACTCTACAGGCCCCTAGGGAACACCACAGGCCCCTACGGAACCCTACACAACCCTCTGGAAACTTATGGAACCCTACAAGCTCCTACACAACCCCTGCGGGCACTTACACAACCCTACAGGTCCCTACGGAAATCTACGGGACTCCACGGGCCCCTAGGGAACCCTACGGATTTTGACGGAACCCTACGAGCCCCTCTGGAACCCTACAGAATACTCCAGGACCCGACAGCACTCTACAAGACCCTGAGCAACACAACGGAACCTCACTAAAACCCTATGGGCTCCTACAGAACACTGCAGGCGCCTACGGAATCCTACAGAACCCTACAGACACCTGCGAGCACTTACAGAACCCTGCAGGCCCCTACGGAACGCTACAGGTCCATACAGAACCCCACAGGGCCCTACGGAACTTTACCAGCCACTACGGAACTCTACGGGCCCCTACAGAACCCTGCAGAACCCTCCGGAACCTTACAGAATCTCACAGACTCCTACAGACTGCTGCGGGCACTTACACAAACCTACAGGCCCCTACGGAACACTGCCAGCCCCTATGGAAGGAACCTTACGGACCCCTACAGAACACTACTGGCTCCTGCGGTACTCTACAGGCCTCTAGGGAACCTACAAAGCTCTACTGAGCCCTGTGGATCCTTACGGAACAGTACGGGCCCCTTCAGACCTCTGCGGGCGCTTATGGAAACCTACAGGACCCTACAGAACTGTACGAGACTCTACAGGCCCCTAGGGAACACCACAGGCCCCTACGGAACCCTACACAACCCTCTGGAAACTTATGGCACCCTACAAGCTCCTACCAACCCCTGCGGGCACTTACACAACCCTACAGGCCCCTACAGAAATCTACGGGACTCCACGGGCCCCTAGGGAAGCTACGGATTTTGACGGAACCCTACGAGCCCCTCTGGAACCCTACAGAATACTCCAGGACCCGACAGCACTCTACAAGACCCTTAGCAACACAACGGAACCTCACTAAAACCCTATGGGCTCCTACAGAACACTGCAGGTGCCTACGGAACACTACAGATCCCTACGGAATACTACCAGTCGCTACGGAAACCTATGGCCCCTACGGAACTCTACAGAACCTGACAGAAACACTGTGGGCCCCTACAGGCCCTTGCGGGCACTTGCAGAACTCTGCAGGAAACCACGGAACTTTATGGAACCCTACCAGCCCCTACGGAAGCCTAAAGATCCTTGCAGGCAGTTACGGAACGGTACAGGGCCCTACGGAACTTTACCAGCCACTAAGGAACTCTAGGGGCCCCTACGGAACCCTGCAGAACCCTCCAGAACCTTACAGAATCCCACGGATTCCTACAGACTGCTGCGGGCACTTACTCAACCCTAGAGGCCCCTACGGAACACTGCCAGCCCCTATGGAAGGAACCTTACGGACCCCTACAGAACACTACTGGCTCCTGCGGTACTCTACAGGCCTCTAGGGAACCTACAAAGCTCTACGGAGCCCTATGGATCCTTACGGAACAGTACGGGCCCCTTCAGACCTCTGCGGGCGCTTACGGAAACCTACAGGACCCTACGGAACTCTACGAGACTCTACAGGCCCCTAGGGAACACCACAGGCCTCTATGGAACCCTACAGAAACCTCCGGAAACATATGGCACCCTACAAGCTCCTACCAACCCCTGCGGGCACTTACACAACCCTACAGGTCCCTAAAGAAATCTACGGGACTCCACGGGCCCCTAGGGAACCCTACGGATTTTGACGGAACCCTACGAGCCCCTCTGGAACCCTAGAGAATACTCCAGGACCCGACAGCACTCTACAAGACCCTTAGCAACACAACGGAACCTCACTAAAACCCTATGGGCTCCTACAGAACATTGCAGGTGCCTACGGAACCCTACAGACCCCTACAGAACCCTACAGACACCTGCGGGCACTTACAGAACCCTGCAGGCCCCTACGGAACGCTACAGGTCCATACAGAACCCCACAGGGCCCTACGGAACTTTACCAGCCACTACGGAACTCTACGGGCCCCTACAGAACCCTGCAGAACCCTCCGGAACCTTACAGAATCCCACGAATTCCTACGGACTGCTCCGGGCACTAACACAAACCTACAGGCCCCTACGGAACACTGCCAGCCCCTATGGAAGGAACCTTACCGACCCCTACAGAACACTACTGGCTCCTGCGGTACTCTACAGGTCTCTAGGGAACCTACGAAGCTCTACGGAGCCCTATGGATCCTTACGGAACAGTACGGGCCCCTTCAGACCTCTGCGGGCGCTTACGGAAACCTACAGGACCCTACGGAACTCTACGAGACTCTACAGGCCCCTAGGGAACACCACAGGCCCCTACGGAACCGTACGAGACTCTACAGGCCCCTAGGGAACACCTCAGGCCCCTACGGAACCCTACACAACCCTCTGGAAACTTATGGCACCCTACAAGCTCCTACCAACCCCTGCGGGCACTTACACAACCCTACAGGCCCCTACGGAAATCTACGGGACTCCACGGGCCCCTAGGGAACCCTACGGATTTTGACGGAACCCTACGAGCCCCTATGGAACCCTACAGAATACTACAGGACCCGACAGCACTCTACAAGACCCTTAGCGACACAACGGAACCTCACTAAAACCCTATGGGCTCCTACAGAACACTGCAGGTGCCTACGGAACCCTACGAGCCCCTACAGAATACTACCAGCCACTACAGTAAAATATGGCCCCTACGGAACTCTACGGAACCTGACAGAAACACTGTGGGCCCCTACAGGCCCTTGCGGGCACTTGCAGAACTCTGCAGGAACCCGCGGAACTTTATGGAACCCTACCAGCCCCTACGGAAGCCTAAAGACCCTTGCAGGCAGTTACGGAACGGTACAGGGCCCTAGGGAACTTTACCAGCCACTAAGGAACTCTACGGGCCCCTACGGAACCCTGCAGAACCCTCCAGAACCTTACAGAATCCCATGGATTCCTAGAGACTCCTGCGGGCACTTACTCAACCCTAGAGGCCCCTACGGAACACTGCCAGCCCCTATGGAAGGAACTTTACGGACCCCTACAGAACAGTACTGGCTCCTGCGGTACTCCAGAGGCCTCTAGGGAACCTACGAAGCTCTACGGAGCCCTATGGATCCTTACGGAACAGTACGGGCCCCTTCAGAGCTCTGCGGGCGCTTATGGAAACCTACAGGACCCTACGGAACTGTACAAGACTCTACAGGCCCCTAGGGAACACCACAGGCCCCTAGGGAACCGTACGAGACTCTACAGGCCCCTAGGAAACACCACAGGCCTCTACGGAACCCTACAGAAACCTCTGGAAACATATGGCACACTACAAGCTCCTACCAACCCCTGCGGGCACTTACACAACCCTACAGGCCCCTACAGAAATCTACGGGACTCCACGGGCCCCTAGGAAAGCCTACGGATTTTGACGGAACCCTACGAGCCCCTCTGGAACCCTACAGAATACTCCAGGACCCGACAGCACTCTACAAGACCCTTAGCAACACAACGGAACCTCACTAAAAGCCTATGGGCTCCTACAGAACATTGCAGGTGCCTACGGAACCCTACAGACCCCTACGGAACCCTACAGACACCTGCGGGCACTTACAGAACCCTGCAGGCCCCTACGGAACCCTACAGGTCCATACAGAACCTCACAGGGCCCTACGGAACTTTACCAGCCACTATGGAACTCTACAGGCCCCTACGGAACCCTTTAGAACCCTCCAGAACCTTACAGAATCCCATGGATTCCTACAGACTCCTGCGGGCACTTACTCAACCCTAGAGGCCCCTACGGAACACTGCCAGCCCCTACGGAAGGAACATTACGGACCCCTACAGAACACTACTGGCTCCTGCGGTACTCTACAGGCCTCTAGGGAACCTACGAAGCTCTGCGAAACCCTATGGATCCTTACGGAACAGTACGGGCCCCTTCAGACCTCTGCGGGCGCTTATGGAAACCTACAGGACCCTACGGAACTGTACGAGACTCTACAGGCCCCTAGGGAACACCACAGGCCCCTAGGGAACCGTACGAGACTCTACAGGCCCCTAGGGAACACCACAGGCCCCTACGGAACCCTACACAACCCTCTGGAAACTTATGGAACCCTACAAGCTCCTACCAACCCCTGCGAGCACTTACACAACCCTACAGGCCCCTACGGAAATCTACGGGACTCTATGGGCCCCTCGGGAACCCTGCAGATTTCGACGGAACCCTACGAGCCCCTCTGGAACCCTACAGAATACTCCAGGACCCGACAGCACTCTACAAGACCCTTAGCAACACAACGGAACCTCACTAAAACCCTATGGGCTCCTACAGAACACTGCAGGTGCCTACGGAACCCTACAGACCCCTACGGAACCCTACAGACACCTGCGGGCACTTACGGAACCCTGCAGGCCCCTACGGAACCCTACAGGTCCATACAGAACCCCACAGGGCCCTACGGAACTTTACCAGCCACTACGGAACTCTACGGGCCCCTACGGAACACTGCAGAACCCTCCGGAACCTTACAGAATCCCACAGACTCCTACCGACTTCTGCGGGCACTTACACAACCCTACAGGTCCCTACGGAAATCTACGGGACTCTATGGGCCCCTAGGGAACCCTATAGATTTCGATGGAACCCTACGAGCCCCTCTGGAACCCTACAGAATACTCCAGGACCCGACAGCACTCTACAAGACCCTTAGCAACACAACGGAACCTCACTAAAACCCTATGGGCTCCTACAGAACACTGTAGGCGCCTACGGAAACCTACAGACCCCTACGGAATACTACCAGCCACTACAGAAAAATATGGCCCCTACGGAACTCTACGGAACCTGGCAGAAACACTGTGGGCCCCTACAGGCCCTTGCGGGCACTTGCAGAACTCTGCAGGAACCCACGGAACTTTATGGAACCCTACCAGCCCCTACAGAAGCCTAAAGACCCTTGCAGGCAGTTACGGAACGATACAGGGCCCTAGGGAACTTTACCAGCCACTACGGAACTCTACGGGCCCCTACGGAACCCTGCAGAACCCTCCGGAACCTTACAGAATCTCACAGACTCCTACAGACTGCTGCGGGCACTTACACAAACCTACAGGCCCCTACGGAACACTGCCAGCCCCTATGGAAGGAACCTTACGGGCCCCTACAGAACACTACTGGCTCCTGCGGTACTCTACAGGCCTCTAGGGAACCTACAAAGCTCTACTGAGCCCTGTGGATCCTTACGGAACAGTACGGGCCCCTTCAGACCTCTGCGGGCGCTTATGGAAACCTGCAGGACCCTACAGAACTGTACGAGACTCTACAGGCCCCTAGGGAACACCACAGGCCCCTACGGAACCCTACACAACCCTCTGGAAACTTATGGCACCCTACAAGCTCCTACCAACCCCTGCGGGCACTTACACAACCCTACAGGCCCCTACAGAAATCTACGGGACTCCACGGGCCCCTAGGGAAGCCTACGGATTTTGACGGAACCCTACGAGCCCCTCTGGAACCCTACAGAATACTCCAGGACCCGACAGCACTCTACAAGACCCTTAGCAACACAACGGAACCTCACTAAAACCCTATGGGCTCCTACAGAACACTGCAGGTGCCTACGGAACACTACAGACCCCTACGGAACCCTACAGACACCTGCGGGCACTTACAGAACCCTGCAGGCCCCTACGGAACCCTACAGGTCCATACAGAACCCCACAGGGCCCTACGGAACTTTACTAGCCACTATGGAACTCTACAGGCCCCTACGGAACCCTGTAGAACCCTCCAGAACCTTACAGAATCCCATGGATTCCTACAGACTCCTGCGGGCACTTACTCAACCCTAGAGGCCCCTACGGAACACTGCCAGCCCCTATGGAAGGAACATTACGGACCCCTACAGAACACTACTGGCTCCTGCGGTACTCTACAGGCCTCTAGGGAACCTACGAAGCTCTGCGAAACCCTATGGATCCTTACGGAACAGTACGGGCCCCTTCAGACCTCTGCGGGCGCTTATGGAAACCTACAGGACCCTACAGAACTGTACGAGACTCTACAGGCCCCTAGGGAACACCACAGGCCCCTACGGAACCGTACGAGACTCTACAGGCCCCTAGGGAACACCACAGGCCCCTACGGAACCCTACACAACCCTCTGGAAACTTATGGAACCCTACAAGCTCCTACACAACCCCTGCGGGCACTTACACAACCCTACAGGTCCCTACGGAAATCTACGGGACTCCACGGGCCCCTAGGGAACCCTACGGATTTTGACGGAACCCTACGAGCCCCTCTGGAACCCTACAGAATACTCCAGGACCCGACAGCACTCTACAAGACCCTGAGCAACACAACGGAACCTCACTAAAACCCTATGGGCTCCTACAGAACACTGCAGGCGCCTACGGAATCCTACAGAACCCTACAGACACCTGCGAGCACTTACAGAACCCTGCAGGCCCCTACGGAACGCTACAGGTCCA
The DNA here is from genome assembly GCF_964106895.1 of Numenius arquata. Taxonomy (NCBI): domain Eukaryota; kingdom Metazoa; phylum Chordata; class Aves; order Charadriiformes; family Scolopacidae; genus Numenius; species Numenius arquata. Next base: position 87,131 of record NW_027414862.1, read on the forward strand.
TACAGAACCCCACAGGGCCCTACGGAACTTTACCAGCCACTACGGAACTCTACGGGCCCCTACGGAACCCTGCAGAACCCTCCGGAACCTTACAGAATCTCACAGACTCCTACAGACTGCTGCGGGCACTTACACAAACCTACAGGCCCCTACGGAACACTGCCAGCCCCTATGGAAGGAACCTTACGGGCCCCTACAGAACACTACTGGCTCCTGTGGTACTCTACAGGCCTCTAGGGAACCTACAAAGCTCTACTGAGCCCTGTGGATCCTTACGGAACAGTACGGGCCCCTTCAGACCTCTGCGGGCGCTTACGGAAACCTACAGGACCCTACGGAACTCTACGAGACTCTACAGGCCCCTAGGGAACACCACAGGCCTCTACGGAACCCTACAGAAACCTCCGGAAACATATGGCACCCTACAAGCTCCTACCAACCCCTGCGGGCACTTACACAACCCTACAGGCCCCTAAAGAAATCTACGGGACTCCACGGGCCCCTAGGGAAGCCTACGGATTTTGACGGAACCCTACGAGCCCCTCTGGAACCCTACAGAATACTCCAGGACCCGACAGCACTCTACAAGACCCTTAGCAACACAACGGAACCTCACTAAAACCCTATGGGCTCCTACAGAACATTGCAGGTGCCTACGGAACCCTACAGACCCCTACAGAACCCTACAGACACCTGCGGGCACTTACAGAACCCTGCAGGCCCCTACGGAACGCTACAGGTCCATACAGAACCCCACAGGGCCCTACGGAACTTTACCAGCCACTACGGAACTCTACGGGCCCCTACGGAACCCTGCAGAACCCTCCGGAACCTTACAGAATCTCACAGACTCCTACAGACTGCTGCGGGCACTTACACAAACCTACAGGCCCCTACGGAACACTGCCAGCCCCTACGGAAGGAACCTTACGGGCCCTTACAGAACACTACTGGCTCCTGCGGTACTCTACAGGCCTCTAGGGAACCTACGAAGCTCTACTGAGCCCTGTGGATCCTTACGGAACAGTACGGGCCCCTTGAGACCTCTGCGGGCGCTTATGGAAACCTACAGGACCCTACGGAACTCTACGAGACTCTACAGGCCCCTAGGGAACACCACAGGCCTCTACGGAACCCTACACAACCCTCTGGAAACTTATGGCACCCTACAAGCTCCTACCAACCCCTGCGGGCACTTACACAACCCTAGAGGCCCCTACGGAAATCTACGGGACTCTACGGACCCTAGGGAACCCTATGGATTTTGACGGAACCCTACGAGCCCCTCTGGAACCCTACAGAATACTCCAGGACCCGACAGCACTCTACAAGACCCTTAGCGACACAACGGAACCTCACTAAAACCCTATGGGCTCCTACAGAACACTGCAGGTGCCTACGGAACACTACAGACCCCTACGGAATACTACCAGCCGCTACGGAAACCTATGGCCCCTACGGAACTCTACAGAACCTGACAGAAACACTGTGGGCCCCTACAGGCCCTTGCAGGCACTTGCAGAACTCTGCAGGAAACCACGGAACTTTATGGAACCCTCCCAGCCCCTACGGAAGCCTAAAGATCCTTGCAGGCAGTTACGGAACGGTACAGGGCCCTACGGAACTTTACCAGCCACTAAGGAACTCTAGGGGCCCCTACGGAACCCTGCAGAACCCTCCAGAACCTTACAGAATCCCACGGATTCCTACAGACTCCTGCGGGCACTTACTCAACCCTAGAGGCCCCTACGGAACACTGCCAGCCCCTATGGAAGGAACCTTACGGACCCCTACAGAACACTACTGGCTCCTGCGGTACTCTACAGGCCTCTAGGGAACCTACGAAGCTCTACGGAGCCCTATGGATCCTTACGGAACAGTACGGGCCCCTTCAGACCTCTGCGGGCGCTTACGGAAACCTACAGGACCCTACGGAACTCTACGAGACTCTACAGGCCCCTAGGGAACACCACAGGCCTCTACGGAACCCTACAGAAACCTCCGGAAACATATGGAACCCTACAAGCTCCTACCAACCCCTGCGAGCACTTACACAACCCTACAGGCCCCTACAGAAATCTACGGGACTCCACGGGCCCCTAGGGAAGCCTACGGATTTTGACGGAACCCTACGAGCCCCTCTGGAACCCTACAGAATACTCCAGGACCCGACAGCACTCTACAAGACCCTTAGCAACACAACGGAACCTCACTAAAACCCTATGGGCTCCTACAGAACATTGCAGGTGCCTACGGAACCCTACAGACCCCTACAGAACCCTACAGACACCTGCGGGCACTTACAGAACCCTGCAGGCCCCTACGGAACGCTACAGGTCCATACAGAACCCCACAGGGCCCTACGGAACTTTACCAGCCACTACGGAACTCTACGGGCCCCTACAGAACCCTGCAGAACCCTCCGGAACCTTACAGAATCCCACGAATTCCTACAGACTGCTGCGGGCACTTACACAAACCTACAGGCCCCTACGGAACACTGCCAGCCCCTACGGAAGGAACCTTACGGGCCCCTACTGGCTCCTGCGGTACTCTACAGGCCTCTAGGGAACCTACGAAGCTCTACGGAGCCCTATGGATCCTTACGGAACAGTACGGGCCCCTTCAGACCTCTGCGGGCGCTTATGGAAACCTACAGGACCCTACGGAACTGTACGAGACTCTACAGGCCCCTAGGGAACACCAGAGGCCCCTACGAAACCGTACGAGACTCTACAGGCCCCTAGGGAACACCACAGGCCCCTACGGAACCCTACACAACCCTCTGGAAACTTATGGCACCCTACAAGATCCTACCAACCCCTGCAGGCACTTACACAACCCTACAGGTCCCTACGGAAATCTACGGGACTCCACGGGCCCCTAGGGAAGCCTACGGATTTCGACGGAACCTTACGAGGCCCTCTGGAACCCTACAGAATAATACAGGACCCGACAGCACTCTACAAGACCCTGAGCAACACAACGGAACCTCACTAAAACCCTATGGGCTCCTACAGAACACTGCAGGCGCCTACGGAATCTTACAGAACCCTACAGACACCTGCGGGCACTTACAGAACCCTGCAGGCCCCTACGGAACGCTATAGGTCCATACAGAACCCCACAGGGCCCTACGGAACTTTACCAGCCACTACGGAACTCTATGGGCCCCTACGGAACCCTGCAGAACCCTCCGGAACCTTACAGAATCCCACGAATTCCTACAGACTGCTGCGGGCACTTACACAAACCTACAGGCCCCTATGGAACACTGCCAGCCCCTACGGAAGGAACCCTACGGGCCCCTAGAGAACACTACTGGCTCCTGCGGTACTCTACAGGCCTCTAGGGAACCTACGAAGCTCTACGGAGCCCTATGGATCCTTACGGAACAGTACGGGCCCCTTCAGACCTCTGCGGGCGCTTATGGAAACCTACATGACCCTACGGAACTGTACGAGACTCTACAGGCCCCTAGGAAACACCACAGGCCCCTACGGAACCCTACACAACCCTCTGGAAACTTATGGCACCCTACAAGCTCCTACCAACCCCTGCGGGCACTTACACAACCCTACAGGCCCCTACGGAAATCTACGGGACTCCACGGGCCCCTGTGGAAACCTACGGATTTCGATGGAACCTTACGAGCCCCTCTGGAACCCTACAGAATACTCCAGGACCCGACAGCACTCTACAAGACCCTTAGCGACACAACGGAACCTCACTAAAACCCTATGGGCTCCTACAGAACACTGCAGGCGCCTACGGAATCCTACAGAACCCTACAGACACCTGCGGGTACTTACAGAACCCTGCAGGCCCCTACGGAACGCTACAGGTCCATACAGAACCCCACAGGGCCCTACGGAACTTTACCAGCCACTACGGAACTCTACGGGCCCCTACAGAACCCTGCAGAACCCTCCGGAACCTTACAGAATCCCACGAATTCCTACAGACTGCTGCGGGCACTTACACAAACCTACAGGCCCCTACGGAACACTGCCAGCCCCTACGGAAGGAACCTTACGGGCCCCTACAGAACACTACTGGCTCCTGCGGTACTCTACAGGCCTCTAGGGAACCTACGAAGCTCTACTGAGCCCTGTGGATCCTTACGGAACAGTACGGGCCCCTTGAGACCTCTGCGGGCGCTTATGGAAACCTACAGGCCCCTACGGAACTGTACGAGACTCTACAGGCCCCTAGGAAACACCACAGGCCCCTACGGAACCCTACACAACCCTCTGGAAACTTATGGCACCCTACAAGCTCCTACCAACCCCTGCGGGCACTTACACAACCCTAGAGTCCCCTACGGAAATCTACGGGACTCTACGGACCCTAGGGAACCCTTCAGATTTTGACGGAACCCTACCAGCCCCTCTGGAACCCTACAGAATACTCCAGGACCCGACAGCACTCTACAAGACACTTAGCGACACAACGGAACCTCACTAAAACCCTATGGGCTCCTACAGAACACTGCAGGTGCCTACGGAACACTACAGACCCCTACGGAATACTACCAGCCGCTACGGAAACCTATGGCCCCTACGGAACTCTACAGAACCTGACAGAAACACTGTGGGCCCCTACAGGCCCTTGCGGGCACTTGCAGAACTCTGCAGGAACCCACAGAACTTTATGGAACCCTACCAGCCCCTACGGAAGCCTAAAGATCCTTGCAGGCAGTTACGGAACGGTACAGGGCCCTTCGGAACTTTACCAGCCACTACGGAACTCTACAGGCCCCTACGGAACCCTGCAGAACCCTCCAGAACCTTACAGAATCCCACGGATTCCTACAGACTCCTGCGGGCACTTACTCAACCCTAGAGGCCCCTACGGAACACTGCCAGCCCCTATGGAAGGAACCTTACGGACCCCTACAGAACACTACTGGCTCCTGCGGTACTCTACAGGCCTCTAGGGAACCTACGAAGCTCTATGGAGCCCTATGGATCCTTACGGAACAGTACGGGCCCCTTCAGACCTCTGCGGGCGCTTATGGAAACCTACAGGACCCTACGGAACTGTACGAGACTCTACAGGCCCCTAGGAAACACCACAGGCCCCTGCGGAACCCTACACAACCCTCTGGAAACTTATGGCACCCTACAAGATCCTACCAACCCCTGCGGGCACTTACACAACCCTACAGGTCCCTACGGAAATCTACGGGACTCCACGGCCCCCTAGGGAAGCCTACGGATTTCGATGGAACCTTACGAGCCCCTCTGGAACCCTACAGAATACTCCAGGACCCGACAGCACTCTACAAGACCCTTAGCGACACAACGGAACCTCACTAAAACCCTATGGGCTCCTACAGAACCCTACAGACACCTGCGGGCACTTACAGAACCCTGCATGCCCCTACGGAACGCTACAGGTCCATACAGAACCCCACAGGGCCCTACGGAACTTTACCAGCCACTGCGGAACTCTATGGGCCCCTACAGAACCCTGCAGAACCCTCCGGAACCTTACAGAATCCCACGAATTCCTACAGACTCCTGCGGGCACTTACACAAACCTACAGGCCCCTACGGAACACTGCCAGCCCCTACGGAAGGAACCTTACGGGCCCCTACAGAACACTACTGGCTCCTGCGGTACTCTACAGGCCTCTAGGGAACCTACGAAGCTCTACTGAGCCCTGTGGATCCTTACGGCACAGTACGGGCCCCTTCAGACCTCTGCGGGCGCTTATGGAAACCTACAGGACCCTACAGAACTGTACGAGACTCTACAGGCCCCTAGGGAACACCACAGGCCCCTACGGAACCGTACGAGACTCTACAGGCCCCTAGGGAACACCACAGGGCCCTACGGAACCCTACACAACCCTCTGGAAACTTATGGCACCTTACAAGCTCCTACCAACCCCTGCGGGCACTTACACAACCCTACAGGTCCCTACGGAAATCTACGGGACTCCACGGGCCCCTAGGGAACCCTACGGATTTTGACGGAACCCTATCAGCCCCTCTGGAACCCTACAGAATACTACAGGACCCGACAGCACTCTACAAGACCCTTAGCAACACAACGGAACCTCACTAAAACCCTATGGGCTCCTACAGAACACTGCAGGTGCCTACGGAACACTACAGACCCCTACGGAATACTACCAGCCGCTACGGAAACCTATGGCCCCTACGGAACTCTACGGAACCTGACAGAAACACTGTGGGCCCCTACAGGCCCTTGCGGGCACTTGCAGAACTCTGCAGGAACCCACGGAACTTTATGGAACCCTACCAGCCCCTACGGAAGCCTAAAGATCCTTGCAGGCAGTTACGGAACGGTACAGGGCCCTACGGAACTTTACCAGCCACTAAGGAACTCTAGGGGCCCCTACGGAACCCTGCAGAACCCTCCGGAACCTTACAGAATCCCACGGATTCCTACAGACTCCTGCGGGCACTTACTCAACCCTAGAGGCCCCTACGGAACACTGCCAGCCCCTATGGAAGGAACCCTACGGGCCCCTACAGAACACTACTGGCTCCTGCGGTACTCTACAGGCCTCTAGGGAACCTACGAAGCTCTACGGAGCCCTATGGATCCTTACGGAACAGTACGGGCCCCTTCAGACATCTGCGGGCGCTTACGGAAACCTACAGGACCCTACGGAACTGTACGAGACTCTACAGGCCCCTAGGGAACACCACAGGCCTCTACGGAACCCTACAGAAACCTCCGGAAACATATGGCACCCTACAAGCTCCTACCAACCCCTGCGGGCACTTACACAACCCTACAGGCCCCTACAGAAATCTACGGGACTCCACGGGCCCCTAGGGAACCCTTCAGATTTTGACGGAACCCTATCAGCCCCTCTGGAACCCTACAGAATACTCCAGGACCTGACAGCACTCTACAAGACCCTTAGCGACACAACGGAACCTCACTAAAACCCTATGGGCTCCTACAGAACCCTACAGACACCTGCGGGCACTTACAGAACCCTGCAGGCCCCTACGGAACGCTACAGGTCCATACAGAACCCCACAGGGCCCTACGGAACTTTACCAGCCACTACGGAACTCTACGGGCCCCTACAGAACCCTGCAGAACCCTCCGGAACCTTACAGAATCCCACGAATTCCTACAGACTCCTGCGGGCACTTACACAAACCTACAGGCCCCTACGGAACACTGCCAGCCCCTACGGAAGGAACCTTACGGGCCCCTACAGAACACTACTGGCTCCTGCGGTACTCTACAGGCCTCTAGGGAACCTACGAAGCTCTACTGAGCCCTGTGGATCCTTACGGCACAGTACGGGCCCCTTCAGACCTCTGCGGGCGCTTATGGAAACCTACAGGACCCTACAGAACTGTACGAGACTCTACAGGCCCCTAGGGAACACCACAGGCCCCTACGGAACCGTACGAGACTCTACAGGCCCCTAGGGAACACCACAGGGCCCTACGGAACCCTACACAACCCTCTGGAAACTTATGGCACCTTACAAGCTCCTACCAACCCCTGCAGGCACTTACACAACCCTACAGGTCCCTACGGAAATCTACGGGACTCCACGGGCCCCTAGGGAACCCTACGGATTTTGACGGAACCCTATCAGCCCCTCTGGAACCCTACAGAATACTCCAGGACCCGACAGCACTCTACAAGACCCTTAGCAACACAACGGAACCTCACTAAAAGCCTATGGGCTCCTACAGAACATTGCAGGTGCCTAGAGAACCCTACAGACCCCTACGGAACCCTACAGACACCTGCGGGCATTTACGGAACCCTGCAGGCCCCTACGGAACGCTACAGGTCCATACAGAACCCCACAGGGCCCTACGGAACTTTACCAGCCACTATGGAACTCTACAGGCCCCTACGGAACCCTGTAGAACCCTCCAGAACCTTACAGAATCCCATGGATTCCTACAGACTCCTGCGGGCACTTACTCAACCTTAGAGGACCCTACGGAACACTGCCAGCCCCTATGGAAGGAACATTACAGACCCCTACAGAACACTACTGGCTCCTGCGGTACTCTACAGGCCTCTAGGGAACCTACGAAGCTCTGCGGAGCCCTATGGATCCTTACGGAACAGTACGGGCCTATTCAGACCTCTGCGGGTGCTTATGGAAACCTACAGGACCCTACAGAACTGTACGAGACTCTACAGGCCCCTAGGGAACACCACAGGCCCCTACGGAACCCTACACAACCCTCTGGAAACTTATGGCACCCTACAAGCTCCTACCAACCCCTGCGGGCACTTACACAACCCTACAGGTCCCTACGGAAATCTACGGGACTCTACGGACCCTAGGGAAGCCTACGGATTTTGACGGAACCCTACGAGCCCCTCTGGAACCCTACAGAATACTACAGGACCCGACAGCACTCTACAAGACCCTTAGCGACACAACGGAACCTCACTAAAACCCTATGGGCTCCTACAGAACACTGCAGGTGCCTACGGAACACTACAGACCCCTACGGAATCCTACCAGCCGCTACGGAAACCTATGGCCCCTACGGAACTCTACGGAACCTGACAGAAACACTGCGGGCCCCTACAGGCCCTTGCGGGCACTTGCAGAACTCTGCAGGAACCCACGGAACTTTATGGAACCCTCCCAGCCCCTACGGAAGCCTAAAGATCCTTGCAGGCAGTTACGGAACGGTACAGGGCCCTACGGAACTTTACCAGCCACTAAGGAACTCTACGGGCCCCTACGGAACCCTGCAGAACCCTCCAGAACCTTACAGAATCCCACGGATTCCTACAGACTCCTGCGGGCACTTACTCAACCCTAGAGGCCCCTACGGAACACTGCCAGCCCCTATGGAAGGAACCCTACGGGCCCCTACAGAACACTACTGGCTCCTGCGGTACTCTACAGGCCTCTAGGGAACCTACGAAGCTCTACCGAGCCCTATGGATCCTTATGGAACAGTACGGGCCCGTTCAGACCTCTGCGGGCGCTTACGGAAACCTACAGGACCCTACGGAACTGTACGAGACTCTACAGGCCCCTAGGGAACACCACAGGCCTCTACGGAACCCTACAGAAAACTCCGGAAACATATGGCACACTACAAGCTCCTACCAACCCCTGCGGGCACTTACACAACCCTACAGGCCCCTACAGAAATCTACGGGACTCCACGGGCCCCTAGGAAAGCCTACGGATTTTGACGGAACCCTACGAGCCCCTCTGGAACCCTACAGAATACTCCAGGACCCGACAGCACTCTACAAGACCCTGAGCAACACAAAGGAACCTCACTAAAAGCCTATGGGCTCCTACAGAACATTGCAGGTGCCTACGGAACCCTACAGACCCCTACGGAACCCTACAGACACCTGCGGGCACTTACAGAACCCTGCAGGCCCCTACGGAACCCTACAGGTCCATACAGAACCCCACAGGGCCCTACGGAAATTTACCAGCCACTATGGAACTCTACAGGCCCCTACGGAACCCTGTAGAACCCTCCAGAACCTTACAGAATCCCATGGATTCCTACAGACTCCTGCGGGCACTTACTCAACCCTAGAGGCCCCTACGGAACACTGCCAGCCCCTACGGAAGGAACATTACGGACCCCTACAGAACACTACTGGCTCCTGCGGTACTCTACAGGCCTCTAGGGAACCTACGAAGCTCTGCGAAACCCTATGGATCCTTACGGAACAGTACGGGCCCCTTCAGACCTCTGCGGGCGCTTATGGAAACCTACAGGACCCTACGGAACTGTACGAGACTCTACAGGCCCCTAGGGAACACCACAGGCCCCTACGGAACCGTACGAGACTCTACAGGCCCCTAGGGAACACCACAGGCCCCTACGGAACCCTACACAACCCTCTGGAAACTTATGGAACCCTACAAGCTCCTACCAACCCCTGCGAGCACTTACACAACCCTACAGGCCCCTACGGAAATCTACGGGACTCTATGGGCCCCTCGGGAACCCTGCAGATTTCGACGGAACCCTACGAGCCCCTCTGGAACCCTACAGAATACTCCAGGACCCGACAGCACTCTACAAGACCCTTAGCAACACAACGGAACCTCACTAAAACCCTATGGGCTCCTACAGAACACTGCAGGTGCCTACGGAACCCTACAGACCCCTACGGAACCCTACAGACACCTGCGGGCACTTACGGAACCCTGCAGGCCCCTACGGAACCCTACAGGTCCATACAGAACCCCACAGGGCCCTACGGAACTTTACCAGCCACTACGGAACTCTACGGGCCCCTACGGAACACTGCAGAACCCTCCGGAACCTTACAGAATCCCACAGACTCCTACAGACTTCTGCGGGCACTTTCATAACCCTACAGGTCCCTACGGAAATCTACGGGACTCTATGGGCCCCTAGGGAACCCTATAGATTTCGATGGAACCCTACGAGCCCCTCTGGAACCCTACAGAATACTCCAGGACCCGACAGCACTCTACAAGACCCTTAGCAACACAACGGAACCTCACTAAAACCCTATGGGCTCCTACAGAACACTGTAGGCGCCTACGGAAACCTACAGACCCCTACAGAATACTACCAGCCACTACAGAAAAATATGGCCCCTACGGAACTCTACGGAACCTGGCAGAAACACTGTGGGCCCCTACAGGCCCTTGCGGGCACTTGCAGAACTCTGCAGGAACCCACGGAACTTTATGGAACCCTACCAGCCCCTACAGAAGCCTAAAGACCCTTGCAGGCAGTTACGGAACGATACAGGGCCCTAGGGAACTTTACCAGCCACTACGGAACTCTACGGGCCCCTACGGAACCCTGCAGAACCCTCCGGAACCTTACAGAATCTCACAGACTCCTACAGACTGCTGCGGGCACTTACACAAACCTACAGGCCCCTACGGAACACTGCCAGCCCCTATGGAAGGAACCTTACGGGCCCCTACAGAACACTACTGGCTCCTGCGGTACTCTACAGGCCTCTAGGGAACCTACAAAGCTCTACTGAGCCCTGTGGATCCTTACGGAACAGTACGGGCCCCTTCAGACCTCTGCGGGCGCTTATGGAAACCTGCAGGACCCTACAGAACTGTACGAGACTCTACAGGCCCCTAGGGAACACCACAGGCCCCTACGGAACCCTACACAACCCTCTGGAAACTTATGGCACCCTACAAGCTCCTACCAACCCCTGCGGGCACTTACACAACCCTACAGGCCCCTACAGAAATCTACGGGACTCCACGGGCCCCTAGGGAAGCCTACGGATTTTGACGGAACCCTACGAGCCCCTCTGGAACCCTACAGAATACTCCAGGACCCGACAGCACTCTACAAGACCCTTAGCAACACAACGGAACCTCACTAAAACCCTATGGGCTCCTACAGAACACTGCAGGTGCCTACGGAACACTACAGACCCCTACGGAATACTACCAGCCGCTACGGAAACCTATGGCCCCTACGGAACTCTACGGAACCTGACAGAAACACTGTGGGCCCCTACAGGCCCTTGCAGGCACTTGCAGAACTCTGCAGGAACCCACGGAACTTTATGGAACCCTACCAGCCCATACTGAAGCCTAAAGACCCTTGCAGGCAGTTACGGAACGGTATAGGGGCCTACGGAACTTTACCAGCCACTAAGGAACTCTAGGGGCCCCTACGGAACCCTGCAGAACCCTCCAGAACCTTACAGAATCCCATGGATTCCTACAGACTGCTGCGGGCACTTACTCAACCCTAGAGGCCCCTACGGAACACTGCCAGCCCCTATGGAAGGAACCTTACGGACCCCTACAGAACACTACTGGCTCCTGCGGTACTCTACAGGCCTCTAGGGAACCTACGAAGCTCTACGGAGCCCTATGGATCCTTACGGAACAGTACGGGCCCCTTCAGACCTCTGCGGGCGCTTACGGAAACCTACAGGACCCTACGGAACTGTACGAGACTCTACAGGCCCCTAGGGAACACCACAGGCCTCTACGGAACCCTACAGAAACCTCCGGAAACATATGGCACCCTACAAGCTCCTACCAACCCCTGCGGGCACTTACACAACCCTACAGGCCCCTAAAGAAATCTACGGGACTCCACGGGCCCCTAGGGAAGCCTACGGATTTTGACGGAACCCTACGAGGCCCTCTGGAACCCTACAGAATACTCCAGGACCCGACAGCACTCTACAAGACCCTTAGCAACACAACGGAACCTCACTAAAACCCTATGGGCTCCTACAGAACATTGCAGGTGCCTACGGAACCCTACAGACCCCTACAGAACCCTACAGACACCTGCGGGCACTTACAGAACCCTGCAGGCCCCTACGGAACGCTACAGGTCCATACAGAACCCCACAGGGCCCTACGGAACTTTACCAGCCACTACGGAACTCTACGGGCCCGTACGGAACCCTGCAGAACCCTCCGGAACCTTACAGAATCCCACGAATTCCTACAGACTGCTGCGGGCACTTACACAAACCTACAGGCCCCTACGGAACACTGCCAGCCCCTACGGAAGGAACCTTACGGGCCCCTACTGGCTCCTGCGGTACTCTACAGGCCTCTAGGGAACCTACGAAGCTCTACGGAGCCCTATGGATCCTTACGGAACAGTACGGGCCCCTTCAGAGCTCTGCGGGCGCTTATGGAAACCTACAGGACCCTACGGAACTGTACGAGACTCTACAGGCCCCTAGGGAACACCACAGGCCCCTACGGAACCGTACGAGACTCTACAGGCCCCTAGGGAACACCACAGGCCCCTACGGAACCCTACACAACCCTCTGGAAACTTATGGAACCCTACAAGCTCCTACCAACCCCTGCGGGCACTTACACAACCCTACAGGTCCCTACGGAAATCTACAGGACTCCACGGGCCCCTAGGGAAGCCTACGGATTTTGACGGAACCCTACGAGCCCCTCTGGAACCCTACAGAATACTCCAGGACCCGACAGCACTCTACAAGACCCTTAGCAACACAACGGAACCTCACTAAAACCCTATGGGCTCCTACAGAACACTGCAGGTGCCTACGGAACCCTACAGACCCCTACGGAACCCTACAGACACCTGCGGGCACTTACAGAACCCTGCAGGCCCCTACGGAACCCTACAGGTCCATACAGAACCCCACAGGGCCCTACGGAACTTTACTAGCCACTATGGAACTCTACAGGCCCCTACGGAACCCTGTAGAACCCTCCAGAACCTTACAGAATCCCATGGATTCCTACAGACTCCTGCGGGCACTTACTCAACCCTAGAGGCCCCTACGGAACACTGCCAGCCCCTATGGAAGGAACATTACAGACCCCTACAGAACACTACTGGCTCCTGCGGTACTCTACAGGCCTCTAGGGAACCTACAAAGCTCTACGGAGCCCTATGGATCCTTACGGAACAGTACGGGCCCCTTCAGACCTCTGCGGGCGCTTACGGAAACCTACAGGACCCTACGGAACTCTACGAGACTCTACAGGCCCCTAGGGAACACCACAGGCCTCTACGGAACCCTACAGAAACCTCCGGAAACATATGGCACCCTACAAGCTCCTACCAACCCCTGCGGGCACTTACACAACCCTACAGGCCCCTAAAGAAATCTACGGGACTCCACGGGCCCCTAGGGAAGCCTACGGATTTTGACGGAACCCTACGAGCCCCTCTGGAACCCTAGAGAATACTCCAGGACCCGACAGCACTCTACAAGACCCTTAGCAACACAACGGAACCTCACTAAAACCCTATGGGCTCCTACAGAACATTGCAGGTGCCTACGGAACCCTACAGACCCCTACAGAACCCTACAGACACCTGCGGGCACTTACAGAACCCTGCAGGCCCCTACAGAACCCTACAGGTCCATACAGAACCCCACAGGGCCCTACGGAACTTTACCAGCCACTACGGAACTCTACGGGCCCCTACAGAACCCTGCAGAACCCTCCGGAACCTTACAGAATCCCACGAATTCCTACGGACTGCTCCGGGCACTAACACAAACCTACAGGCCCCTACGGAACACTGCCAGCCCCTATGGAAGGAACCTTACCGACCCCTACAGAACACTACTGGCTCCTGCGGTACTCTACAGGTCTCTAGGGAACCTACGAAGCTCTACGGAGCCCTATGGATCCTTACGGAACAGTACGGGCCCCTTCAGACCTCTGCGGGCGCTTACGGAAACCTACAGGACCCTACGGAACTCTACGAGACTCTACAGGCCCCTAGGGAACACCACAGGCCCCTACGGAACCGTACGAGACTCTACAGGCCCCTAGGGAACACCTCAGGCCCCTACGGAACCCTACACAACCCTCTGGAAACTTATGGCACCCTACAAGCTCCTACCAACCCCTGCGGGCACTTACACAACCCTACAGGCCCCTACGGAAATCTACGGGACTCCACGGGCCCCTAGGGAACCCTACGGATTTTGACGGAACCCTACGAGCCCCTATGGAACCCTACAGAATACTACAGGACCCGACAGCACTCTACAAGACCCTTAGCGACACAACGGAACCTCACTAAAACCCTATGGGCTCCTACAGAACACTGCAGGTGCCTACGGAACCCTACGAGCCCCTACAGAATACTACCAGCCACTACAGTAAAATATGGCCCCTACGGAACTCTACGGAACCTGACAGAAACACTGTGGGCCCCTACAGGCCCTTGCGGGCACTTGCAGAACTCTGCAGGAACCCGCGGAACTTTATGGAACCCTACCAGCCCCTACGGAAGCCTAAAGACCCTTGCAGGCAGTTACGGAACGGTACAGGGCCCTACGGAACTTTACCAGCCACTAAGGAACTCTACGGGCCCCTACGGAACCCTGCAGAACCCTCCAGAACCTTACAGAATCCCATGGATTCCTAGAGACTCCTGCGGGCACTTACTCAACCCTAGAGGCCCCTACGGAACACTGCCAGCCCCTATGGAAGGAACTTTACGGACCCCTACAGAACAGTACTGGCTCCTGCGGTACTCCAGAGGCCTCTAGGGAACCTACGAAGCTCTACGGAGCCCTATGGATCCTTACGGAACAGTACGGGCCCCTTCAGAGCTCTGCGGGCGCTTATGGAAACCTACAGGACCCTACGGAACTGTACAAGACTCTACAGGCCCCTAGGGAACACCACAGGCCCCTAGGGAACCGTACGAGACTCTACAGGCCCCTAGGAAACACCACAGGCCTCTACGGAACCCTACAGAAACCTCTGGAAACATATGGCACACTACAAGCTCCTACCAACCCCTGCGGGCACTTACACAACCCTACAGGCCCCTACAGAAATCTACGGGACTCCACGGGCCCCTAGGAAAGCCTACGGATTTTGACGGAACCCTACGAGCCCCTCTGGAACCCTACAGAATACTCCAGGACCCGACAGCACTCTACAAGACCCTTAGCAACACAACGGAACCTCACTAAAAGCCTATGGGCTCCTACAGAACATTGCAGGTGCCTACGGAACCCTACAGACCCCTACGGAACCCTACAGACACCTGCGGGCACTTACAGAACCCTGCAGGCCCCTACGGAACCCTACAGGTCCATACAGAACCTCACAGGGCCCTACGGAACTTTACCAGCCACTATGGAACTCTACAGGCCCCTACGGAACCCTTTAGAACCCTCCAGAACCTTACAGAATCCCATGGATTCCTACAGACTCCTGCGGGCACTTACTCAACCCTAGAGGCCCCTACGGAACACTGCCAGCCCCTACGGAAGGAACATTACGGACCCCTACAGAACACTACTGGCTCCTGCGGTACTCTACAGGCCTCTAGGGAACCTACGAAGCTCTGCGAAACCCTATGGATCCTTACGGAACAGTACGGGCCCCTTCAGACCTCTGCGGGCGCTTATGGAAACCTACAGGACCCTACGGAACTGTACGAGACTCTACAGGCCCCTAGGGAACACCACAGGCCCCTAGGGAACCGTACGAGACTCTACAGGCCCCTAGGGAACACCACAGGCCCCTACGGAACCCTACACAACCCTCTGGAAACTTATGGAACCCTACAAGCTCCTACCAACCCCTGCGAGCACTTACACAACCCTACAGGCCCCTACGGAAATCTACGGGACTCTATGGGCCCCTCGGGAACCCTGCAGATTTCGACGGAACCCTACGAGCCCCTCTGGAACCCTACAGAATACTCCAGGACCCGACAGCACTCTACAAGACCCTTAGCAACACAACGGAACCTCACTAAAACCCTATGGGCTCCTACAGAACACTGCAGGTGCCTACGGAACCCTACAGACCCCTACGGAACCCTACAGACACCTGCGGGCACTTACGGAACCCTGCAGGCCCCTACGGAACCCTACAGGTCCATACAGAACCCCACAGGGCCCTACGGAACTTTACCAGCCACTACGGAACTCTACGGGCCCCTACGGAACACTGCAGAACCCTCCGGAACCTTACAGAATCCCACAGACTCCTACCGACTTCTGCGGGCACTTACACAACCCTACAGGTCCCTACGGAAATCTACGGGACTCTATGGGCCCCTAGGGAACCCTATAGATTTCGATGGAACCCTACGAGCCCCTCTGGAACCCTACAGAATACTCCAGGACCCGACAGCACTCTACAAGACCCTTAGCAACACAACGGAACCTCACTAAAACCCTATGGGCTCCTACAGAACACTGTAGGCGCCTACGGAAACCTACAGACCCCTACGGAATACTACCAGCCACTACAGAAAAATATGGCCCCTACGGAACTCTACGGAACCTGGCAGAAACACTGTGGGCCCCTACAGGCCCTTGCGGGCACTTGCAGAACTCTGCAGGAACCCACGGAACTTTATGGAACCCTACCAGCCCCTACAGAAGCCTAAAGACCCTTGCAGGCAGTTACGGAACGATACAGGGCCCTAGGGAACTTTACCAGCCACTACGGAACTCTACGGGCCCCTACGGAACCCTGCAGAACCCTCCGGAACCTTACAGAATCTCACAGACTCCTACAGACTGCTGCGGGCACTTACACAAACCTACAGGCCCCTACGGAACACTGCCAGCCCCTATGGAAGGAACCTTACGGGCCCCTACAGAACACTACTGGCTCCTGCGGTACTCTACAGGCCTCTAGGGAACCTACAAAGCTCTACTGAGCCCTGTGGATCCTTACGGAACAGTACGGGCCCCTTCAGACCTCTGCGGGCGCTTATGGAAACCTGCAGGACCCTACAGAACTGTACGAGACTCTACAGGCCCCTAGGGAACACCACAGGCCCCTACGGAACCCTACACAACCCTCTGGAAACTTATGGCACCCTACAAGCTCCTACCAACCCCTGCGGGCACTTACACAACCCTACAGGCCCCTACAGAAATCTACGGGACTCCACGGGCCCCTAGGGAAGCCTACGGATTTTGACGGAACCCTACGAGCCCCTCTGGAACCCTACAGAATACTCCAGGACCCGACAGCACTCTACAAGACCCTTAGCAACACAACGGAACCTCACTAAAACCCTATGGGCTCCTACAGAACACTGCAGGTGCCTACGGAACACTACAGACCCCTACGGAACCCTACAGACACCTGCGGGCACTTACAGAACCCTGCAGGCCCCTACGGAACCCTACAGGTCCATACAGAACCCCACAGGGCCCTACGGAACTTTACTAGCCACTATGGAACTCTACAGGCCCCTACGGAACCCTGTAGAACCCTCCAGAACCTTACAGAATCCCATGGATTCCTACAGACTCCTGCGGGCACTTACTCAACCCTAGAGGCCCCTACGGAACACTGCCAGCCCCTATGGAAGGAACATTACGGACCCCTACAGAACACTACTGGCTCCTGCGGTACTCTACAGGCCTCTAGGGAACCTACGAAGCTCTGCGAAACCCTATGGATCCTTACGGAACAGTACGGGCCCCTTCAGACCTCTGCGGGCGCTTATGGAAACCTACAGGACCCTACAGAACTGTACGAGACTCTACAGGCCCCTAGGGAACACCACAGGCCCCTACGGAACCGTACGAGACTCTACAGGCCCCTAGGGAACACCACAGGCCCCTACGGAACCCTACACAACCCTCTGGAAACTTATGGAACCCTACAAGCTCCTACACAACCCCTGCGGGCACTTACACAACCCTACAGGTCCCTACGGAAATCTACGGGACTCCACGGGCCCCTAGGGAACCCTACGGATTTTGACGGAACCCTACGAGCCCCTCTGGAACCCTACAGAATACTCCAGGACCCGACAGCACTCTACAAGACCCTGAGCAACACAACGGAACCTCACTAAAACCCTATGGGCTCCTACAGAACACTGCAGGCGCCTACGGAATCCTACAGAACCCTACAGACACCTGCGAGCACTTACAGAACCCTGCAGGCCCCTACGGAACGCTACAGGTCCATACAGAACCCCACAGGGCCCTACGGAACTTTACCAGCCACTACGGAACTCTACGGGCCCCTACGGAACCCTGCAGAACCCTCCGGAACCTTACAGAATCTCACAGACTCCTACAGACTGCTGCGGGCACTTACACAAACCTACAGGCCCCTACGGAACACTGCCAGCCCCTATGGAAGGAACCTTACGGGCCCCTACAGAACACTACTGGCTCCTGTGGTACTCTACAGGCCTCTAGGGAACCTACAAAGCTCTACTGAGCCCTGTGGATCCTTACGGAACAGTACGGGCCCCTTGAGACCTCTGCGGGCGCTTATGGAAACCTACAGGACCCTACGGAACTCTACGAGACTCTACAGGCCCCTAGGGAACACCACAGGCCTCTACGGAACCCTACACAACCCTCTGGAAACTTATGGCACCCTACAAGCTCCTACCAACCCCTGCGGGCACTTACACAACCCTAGAGGCCCCTACGGAAATCTACGGGACTCTACGGACCCTAGGGAACCCTATGGATTTTGACGGAACCCTACGAGCCCCTCTGGAACCCTACAGAATACTCCAGGACCCGACAGCACTCTACAAGACCCTTAGCGACACAACGGAACCTCACTAAAACCCTATGGGCTCCTACAGAACACTGCAGGTGCCTACGGAACACTACAGACCCCTACGGAATACTACCAGCCGCTACGGAAACCTATGGCCCCTACGGAACTCTACAGAACCTGACAGAAACACTGTGGGCCCCTACAGGCCCTTGCAGGCACTTGCAGAACTCTGCAGGAAACCACGGAACTTTATGGAACCCTCCCAGCCCCTACGGAAGCCTAAAGATCCTTGCAGGCAGTTACGGAACGGTACAGGGCCCTACGGAACTTTACCAGCCACTAAGGAACTCTAGGGGCCCCTACGGAACCCTGCAGAACCCTCCAGAACCTTACAGAATCCCACGGATTCCTACAGACTCCTGCGGGCACTTACTCAACCCTAGAGGCCCCTACGGAACACTGCCAGCCCCTATGGAAGGAACCTTACGGACCCCTACAGAACACTACTGGCTCCTGCGGTACTCTACAGGCCTCTAGGGAACCTACGAAGCTCTACGGAGCCCTATGGATCCTTACGGAACAGTACGGGCCCCTTCAGACCTCTGCGGGCGCTTACGGAAACCTACAGGACCCTACGGAACTCTACGAGACTCTACAGGCCCCTAGGGAACACCACAGGCCTCTACGGAACCCTACAGAAACCTCCGGAAACATATGGAACCCTACAAGCTCCTACCAACCCCTGCGAGCACTTACACAACCCTACAGGCCCCTACAGAAATCTACGGGACTCCACGGGCCCCTAGGGAAGCCTACGGATTTTGACGGAACCCTACGAGCCCCTCTGGAACCCTACAGAATACTCCAGGACCCGACAGCACTCTACAAGACCCTTAGCAACACAACGGAACCTCACTAAAACCCTATGGGCTCCTACAGAACATTGCAGGTGCCTACGGAACCCTACAGACCCCTACAGAACCCTACAGACACCTGCGGGCACTTACAGAACCCTGCAGGCCCCTACGGAACGCTACAGGTCCATACAGAACCCCACAGGGCCCTACGGAACTTTACCAGCCACTACGGAACTCTACGGGCCCCTACAGAACCCTGCAGAACCCTCCGGAACCTTACAGAATCCCACGAATTCCTACAGACTGCTGCGGGCACTTACACAAACCTACAGGCCCCTACGGAACACTGCCAGCCCCTACGGAAGGAACCTTACGGGCCCCTACTGGCTCCTGCGGTACTCTACAGGCCTCTAGGGAACCTACGAAGCTCTACGGAGCCCTATGGATCCTTACGGAACAGTACGGGCCCCTTCAGACCTCTGCGGGCGCTTATGGAAACCTACAGGACCCTACGGAACTGTACGAGACTCTACAGGCCCCTAGGGAACACCAGAGGCCCCTACGAAACCGTACGAGACTCTACAGGCCCCTAGGGAACACCACAGGCCCCTACGGAACCCTACACAACCCTCTGGAAACTTATGGCACCCTACAAGATCCTACCAACCCCTGCAGGCACTTACACAACCCTACAGGTCCCTACGGAAATCTACGGGACTCCACGGGCCCCTAGGGAAGCCTACGGATTTCGACGGAACCTTACGAGGCCCTCTGGAACCCTACAGAATAATACAGGACCCGACAGCACTCTACAAGACCCTGAGCAACACAACGGAACCTCACTAAAACCCTATGGGCTCCTACAGAACACTGCAGGCGCCTACGGAATCTTACAGAACCCTACAGACACCTGCGGGCACTTACAGAACCCTGCAGGCCCCTACGGAACGCTATAGGTCCATACAGAACCCCACAGGGCCCTACGGAACTTTACCAGCCACTACGGAACTCTATGGGCCCCTACGGAACCCTGCAGAACCCTCCGGAACCTTACAGAATCCCACGAATTCCTACAGACTGCTGCGGGCACTTACACAAACCTACAGGCCCCTATGGAACACTGCCAGCCCCTACGGAAGGAACCCTACGGGCCCCTAGAGAACACTACTGGCTCCTGCGGTACTCTACAGGCCTCTAGGGAACCTACGAAGCTCTACGGAGCCCTATGGATCCTTACGGAACAGTACGGGCCCCTTCAGACCTCTGCGGGCGCTTATGGAAACCTACATGACCCTACGGAACTGTACGAGACTCTACAGGCCCCTAGGAAACACCACAGGCCCCTACGGAACCCTACACAACCCTCTGGAAACTTATGGCACCCTACAAGCTCCTACCAACCCCTGCGGGCACTTACACAACCCTACAGGCCCCTACGGAAATCTACGGGACTCCACGGGCCCCTGTGGAAACCTACGGATTTCGATGGAACCTTACGAGCCCCTCTGGAACCCTACAGAATACTCCAGGACCCGACAGCACTCTACAAGACCCTTAGCGACACAACGGAACCTCACTAAAACCCTATGGGCTCCTACAGAACACTGCAGGCGCCTACGGAATCCTACAGAACCCTACAGACACCTGCGGGTACTTACAGAACCCTGCAGGCCCCTACGGAACGCTACAGGTCCATACAGAACCCCACAGGGCCCTACGGAACTTTACCAGCCACTACGGAACTCTACGGGCCCCTACAGAACCCTGCAGAACCCTCCGGAACCTTACAGAATCCCACGAATTCCTACAGACTGCTGCGGGCACTTACACAAACCTACAGGCCCCTACGGAACACTGCCAGCCCCTACGGAAGGAACCTTACGGGCCCCTACAGAACACTACTGGCTCCTGCGGTACTCTACAGGCCTCTAGGGAACCTACGAAGCTCTACTGAGCCCTGTGGATCCTTACGGAACAGTACGGGCCCCTTGAGACCTCTGCGGGCGCTTATGGAAACCTACAGGCCCCTACGGAACTGTACGAGACTCTACAGGCCCCTAGGAAACACCACAGGCCCCTACGGAACCCTACACAACCCTCTGGAAACTTATGGCACCCTACAAGCTCCTACCAACCCCTGCGGGCACTTACACAACCCTAGAGTCCCCTACGGAAATCTACGGGACTCTACGGACCCTAGGGAACCCTTCAGATTTTGACGGAACCCTACCAGCCCCTCTGGAACCCTACAGAATACTCCAGGACCCGACAGCACTCTACAAGACACTTAGCGACACAACGGAACCTCACTAAAACCCTATGGGCTCCTACAGAACACTGCAGGTGCCTACGGAACACTACAGACCCCTACGGAATACTACCAGCCGCTACGGAAACCTATGGCCCCTACGGAACTCTACAGAACCTGACAGAAACACTGTGGGCCCCTACAGGCCCTTGCGGGCACTTGCAGAACTCTGCAGGAACCCACAGAACTTTATGGAACCCTACCAGCCCCTACGGAAGCCTAAAGATCCTTGCAGGCAGTTACGGAACGGTACAGGGCCCTTCGGAACTTTACCAGCCACTACGGAACTCTACAGGCCCCTACGGAACCCTGCAGAACCCTCCAGAACCTTACAGAATCCCACGGATTCCTACAGACTCCTGCGGGCACTTACTCAACCCTAGAGGCCCCTACGGAACACTGCCAGCCCCTATGGAAGGAACCTTACGGACCCCTACAGAACACTACTGGCTCCTGCGGTACTCTACAGGCCTCTAGGGAACCTACGAAGCTCTATGGAGCCCTATGGATCCTTACGGAACAGTACGGGCCCCTTCAGACCTCTGCGGGCGCTTATGGAAACCTACAGGACCCTACGGAACTGTACGAGACTCTACAGGCCCCTAGGAAACACCACAGGCCCCTGCGGAACCCTACACAACCCTCTGGAAACTTATGGCACCCTACAAGATCCTACCAACCCCTGCGGGCACTTACACAACCCTACAGGTCCCTACGGAAATCTACGGGACTCCACGGCCCCCTAGGGAAGCCTACGGATTTCGATGGAACCTTACGAGCCCCTCTGGAACCCTACAGAATACTCCAGGACCCGACAGCACTCTACAAGACCCTTAGCGACACAACGGAACCTCACTAAAACCCTATGGGCTCCTACAGAACCCTACAGACACCTGCGGGCACTTACAGAACCCTGCATGCCCCTACGGAACGCTACAGGTCCATACAGAACCCCACAGGGCCCTACGGAACTTTACCAGCCACTGCGGAACTCTATGGGCCCCTACAGAACCCTGCAGAACCCTCCGGAACCTTACAGAATCCCACGAATTCCTACAGACTCCTGCGGGCACTTACACAAACCTACAGGCCCCTACGGAACACTGCCAGCCCCTACGGAAGGAACCTTACGGGCCCCTACAGAACACTACTGGCTCCTGCGGTACTCTACAGGCCTCTAGGGAACCTACGAAGCTCTACTGAGCCCTGTGGATCCTTACGGCACAGTACGGGCCCCTTCAGACCTCTGCGGGCGCTTATGGAAACCTACAGGACCCTACAGAACTGTACGAGACTCTACAGGCCCCTAGGGAACACCACAGGCCCCTACGGAACCGTACGAGACTCTACAGGCCCCTAGGGAACACCACAGGGCCCTACGGAACCCTACACAACCCTCTGGAAACTTATGGCACCTTACAAGCTCCTACCAACCCCTGCGGGCACTTACACAACCCTACAGGTCCCTACGGAAATCTACGGGACTCCACGGGCCCCTAGGGAACCCTACGGATTTTGACGGAACCCTATCAGCCCCTCTGGAACCCTACAGAATACTACAGGACCCGACAGCACTCTACAAGACCCTTAGCAACACAACGGAACCTCACTAAAACCCTATGGGCTCCTACAGAACACTGCAGGTGCCTACGGAACACTACAGACCCCTACGGAATACTACCAGCCGCTACGGAAACCTATGGCCCCTACGGAACTCTACGGAACCTGACAGAAACACTGTGGGCCCCTACAGGCCCTTGCGGGCACTTGCAGAACTCTGCAGGAACCCACGGAACTTTATGGAACCCTACCAGCCCCTACGGAAGCCTAAAGATCCTTGCAGGCAGTTACGGAACGGTACAGGGCCCTACGGAACTTTACCAGCCACTAAGGAACTCTAGGGGCCCCTACGGAACCCTGCAGAACCCTCCGGAACCTTACAGAATCCCACGGATTCCTACAGACTCCTGCGGGCACTTACTCAACCCTAGAGGCCCCTACGGAACACTGCCAGCCCCTATGGAAGGAACCCTACGGGCCCCTACAGAACACTACTGGCTCCTGCGGTACTCTACAGGCCTCTAGGGAACCTACGAAGCTCTACGGAGCCCTATGGATCCTTACGGAACAGTACGGGCCCCTTCAGACATCTGCGGGCGCTTACGGAAACCTACAGGACCCTACGGAACTGTACGAGACTCTACAGGCCCCTAGGGAACACCACAGGCCTCTACGGAACCCTACAGAAACCTCCGGAAACATATGGCAACCTACAAGCTCCTACCAACCCCTGCGGGCACTTACACAACCCTACAGGCCCCTACAGAAATCTACGGGACTCCACGGGCCCCTAGGGAACCCTTCAGATTTTGACGGAACCCTATCAGCCCCTCTGGAACCCTACAGAATACTCCAGGACCTGACAGCACTCTACAAGACCCTTAGCGACACAACGGAACCTCACTAAAACCCTATGGGCTCCTACAGAACCCTACAGACACCTGCGGGCACTTACAGAACCCTGCAGGCCCCTACGGAACGCTACAGGTCCATACAGAACCCCACAGGGCCCTACGGAACTTTACCAGCCACTACGGAACTCTACGGGCCCCTACAGAACCCTGCAGAACCCTCCGGAACCTTACAGAATCCCACGAATTCCTACAGACTCCTGCGGGCACTTACACAAACCTACAGGCCCCTACGGAACACTGCCAGCCCCTACGGAAGGAACCTTACGGGCCCCTACAGAACACTACTGGCTCCTGCGGTACTCTACAGGCCTCTAGGGAACCTACGAAGCTCTACTGAGCCCTGTGGATCCTTACGGCACAGTACGGGCCCCTTCAGACCTCTGCGGGCGCTTATGGAAACCTACAGGACCCTACAGAACTGTACGAGACTCTACAGGCCCCTAGGGAACACCACAGGCCCCTACGGAACCGTACGAGACTCTACAGGCCCCTAGGGAACACCACAGGGCCCTACGGAACCCTACACAACCCTCTGGAAACTTATGGCACCTTACAAGCTCCTACCAACCCCTGCAGGCACTTACACAACCCTACAGGTCCCTACGGAAATCTACGGGACTCCACGGGCCCCTAGGGAACCCTACGGATTTTGACGGAACCCTATCAGCCCCTCTGGAACCCTACAGAATACTCCAGGACCTGACAGCACTCTACAAGACCCTTAGCAACACAACGGAACCTCACTAAAAGCCTATGGGCTCCTACAGAACATTGCAGGTGCCTAGAGAACCCTACAGACCCCTACGGAACCCTACAGACACCTGCGGGCATTTACGGAACCCTGCAGGCCCCTACGGAACGCTACAGGTCCATACAGAACCCCACAGGGCCCTACGGAACTTTACCAGCCACTATGGAACTCTACAGGCCCCTACGGAACCCTGTAGAACCCTCCAGAACCTTACAGAATCCCATGGATTCCTACAGACTCCTGCGGGCACTTACTCAACCTTAGAGGACCCTACGGAACACTGCCAGCCCCTATGGAAGGAACATTACAGACCCCTACAGAACACTACTGGCTCCTGCGGTACTCTACAGGCCTCTAGGGAACCTACGAAGCTCTGCGGAGCCCTATGGATCCTTACGGAACAGTACGGGCCTATTCAGACCTCTGCGGGTGCTTATGGAAACCTACAGGACCCTACAGAACTGTACGAGACTCTACAGGCCCCTAGGGAACACCACAGGCCCCTACGGAACCCTACACAACCCTCTGGAAACTTATGGCACCCTACAAGCTCCTACCAACCCCTGCGGGCACTTACACAACCCTACAGGTCCCTACGGAAATCTACGGGACTCTACGGACCCTAGGGAAGCCTACGGATTTTGACGGAACCCTACGAGCCCCTCTGGAACCCTACAGAATACTACAGGACCCGACAGCACTCTACAAGACCCTTAGCGACACAACGGAACCTCACTAAAACCCTATGGGCTCCTACAGAACACTGCAGGTGCCTACGGAACACTACAGACCCCTACGGAATCCTACCAGCCGCTACGGAAACCTATGGCCCCTACGGAACTCTACGGAACCTGACAGAAACACTGCGGGCCCCTACAGGCCCTTGCGGGCACTTGCAGAACTCTGCAGGAACCCACGGAACTTTATGGAACCCTCCCAGCCCCTACGGAAGCCTAAAGATCCTTGCAGGCAGTTACGGAACGGTACAGGGCCCTACGGAACTTTACCAGCCACTAAGGAACTCTACGGGCCCCTACGGAACCCTGCAGAACCCTCCAGAACCTTACAGAATCCCACGGATTCCTACAGACTCCTGCGGGCACTTACTCAACCCTAGAGGCCCCTACGGAACACTGCCAGCCCCTATGGAAGGAACCCTACGGGCCCCTACAGAACACTACTGGCTCCTGCGGTACTCTACAGGCCTCTAGGGAACCTACGAAGCTCTACCGAGCCCTATGGATCCTTATGGAACAGTACGGGCCCGTTCAGACCTCTGCGGGCGCTTACGGAAACCTACAGGACCCTACGGAACTGTACGAGACTCTACAGGCCCCTAGGGAACACCACAGGCCTCTACGGAACCCTACAGAAACCTCCGGAAACATATGGCACCCTACAAGCTCCTACCAACCCCTGCGGGCACTTACACAACCCTACAGGCCCCTACAGAAATCTACGGGACTCCACGGGCCCCTAGGAAAGCCTACGGATTTTGACGGAACCCTACGAGCCCCTCTGGAACCCTACAGAATACTCCAGGACCCGACAGCACTCTACAAGACCCTGAGCAACACAAAGGAACCTCACTAAAAGCCTATGGGCTCCTACAGAACATTGCAGGTGCCTACGGAACCCTACAGACCCCTACGGAACCCTACAGACACCTGCGGGCACTTACAGAACCCTGCAGGCCCCTACGGAACCCTACAGGTCCATACAGAACCCCACAGGGCCCTACGGAACTTTACCAGCCACTATGGAACTCTACAGGCCCCTACGGAACCCTGTAGAACCCTCCAGAACCTTACAGAATCCCATGGATTCCTACAGACTCCTGCGGGCACTTACTCAACCCTAGAGGCCCCTACGGAACACTGCCAGCCCCTACGGAAGGAACATTACGGACCCCTACAGAACACTACTGGCTCCTGCGGTACTCTACAGGCCTCTAGTGAACCTACGAAGCTCTGCGAAACCCTATGGATCCTTACGGAACAGTACGGGCCCCTCCAGACCTCTGCGGGCGCTTATGGAAACCTACAGGACCCTACGGAACTGTACGAGACTCTACAGGCCCCTAGGGAACACCACAGGCCCCTACGGAACCGTACGAGACTCTACAGGCCCCTAGGGAACACCACAGGCCCCTACGGAACCCTACACAACCCTCTGGAAACTTATGGAACCCTACAAGCTCCTACCAACCCCTGCGAGCACTTACACAACCCTACAGGCCCCTACGGAAATCTACGGGACTCTATGGGCCCCTCGGGAACCCTGCAGATTTCGACGGAACCCTACGAGCCCCTCTGGAACCCTACAGAATACTCCAGGACCCGACAGCACTCTACAAGACCCTTAGCAACACAACGGAACCTCACTAAAACCCTATGGGCTCCTACAGAACACTGCAGGTGCCTACGGAACCCTACAGACCCCTACGGAACCCTACAGACACCTGCGGGCACTTACGGAACCCTGCAGGCCCCTACGGAACCCTACAGGTCCATACAGAACCCCACAGGGCCCTACGGAACTTTACCAGCCACTACGGAACTCTACGGGCCCCTACGGAACACTGCAGAACCCTCCGGAACCTTACAGAATCCCACAGACTCCTACAGACTTCTGCGGGCACTTTCATAACCCTACAGGTCCCTACGGAAATCTACGGGACTCTATGGGCCCCTAGGGAACCCTATAGATTTCGATGGAACCCTACGAGCCCCTCTGGAACCCTACAGAATACTCCAGGACCCGACAGCACTCTACAAGACCCTTAGCAACACAACGGAACCTCACTAAAACCCTATGGGCTCCTACAGAACACTGTAGGCGCCTACGGAAACCTACAGACCCCTACAGAATACTACCAGCCACTACAGAAAAATATGGCCCCTACGGAACTCTACGGAACCTGGCAGAAACACTGTGGGCCCCTACAGGCCCTTGCGGGCACTTGCAGAACTCTGCAGGAACCCACGGAACTTTATGGAACCCTACCAGCCCCTACAGAAGCCTAAAGACCCTTGCAGGCAGTTACGGAACGATACAGGGCCCTAGGGAACTTTACCAGCCACTACGGAACTCTACGGGCCCCTACGGAACCCTGCAGAACCCTCCGGAACCTTACAGAATCTCACAGACTCCTACAGACTGCTGCGGGCACTTACACAAACCTACAGGCCCCTACGGAACACTGCCAGCCCCTATGGAAGGAACCTTACGGGCCCCTACAGAACACTACTGGCTCCTGCGGTACTCTACAGGCCTCTAGGGAACCTACAAAGCTCTACTGAGCCCTGTGGATCCTTACGGAACAGTACGGGCCCCTTCAGACCTCTGCGGGCGCTTATGGAAACCTGCAGGACCCTACAGAACTGTACGAGACTCTACAGGCCCCTAGGGAACACCACAGGCCCCTACGGAACCCTACACAACCCTCTGGAAACTTATGGCACCCTACAAGCTCCTACCAACCCCTGCGGGCACTTACACAACCCTACAGGCCCCTACAGAAATCTACGGGACTCCACGGGCCCCTAGGGAAGCCTACGGATTTTGACGGAACCCTACGAGCCCCTCTGGAACCCTACAGAATACTCCAGGACCCGACAGCACTCTACAAGACCCTTAGCAACACAACGGAACCTCACTAAAACCCTATGGGCTCCTACAGAACACTGCAGGTGCCTACGGAACACTACAGACCCCTACGGAATACTACCAGCCGCTACGGAAACCTATGGCCCCTACGGAACTCTACGGAACCTGACAGAAACACTGTGGGCCCCTACAGGCCCTTGCAGGCACTTGCAGAACTCTGCAGGAACCCACGGAACTTTATGGAACCCTACCAGCCCATACTGAAGCCTAAAGACCCTTGCAGGCAGTTACGGAACGGTATAGGGGCCTACGGAACTTTACCAGCCACTAAGGAACTCTAGGGGCCCCTACGGAACCCTGCAGAACCCTCCAGAACCTTACAGAATCCCATGGATTCCTACAGACTGCTGCGGGCACTTACTCAACCCTAGAGGCCCCTACGGAACACTGCCAGCCCCTATGGAAGGAACCTTACGGACCCCTACAGAACACTACTGGCTCCTGCGGTACTCTACAGGCCTCTAGGGAACCTACGAAGCTCTACGGAGCCCTATGGATCCTTACGGAACAGTACGGGCCCCTTCAGACCTCTGCGGGCGCTTACGGAAACCTACAGGACCCTACGGAACTGTACGAGACTCTACAGGCCCCTAGGGAACACCACAGGCCTCTACGGAACCCTACAGAAACCTCCGGAAACATATGGCACCCTACAAGCTCCTACCAACCCCTGCGGGCACTTACACAACCCTACAGGCCCCTAAAGAAATCTACGGGACTCCACGGGCCCCTAGGGAAGCCTACGGATTTTGACGGAACCCTACGAGGCCCTCTGGAACCCTACAGAATACTCCAGGACCCGACAGCACTCTACAAGACCCTTAGCAACACAACGGAACCTCACTAAAACCCTATGGGCTCCTACAGAACATTGCAGGTGCCTACGGAACCCTACAGACCCCTACAGAACCCTACAGACACCTGCGGGCACTTACAGAACCCTGCAGGCCCCTACGGAACGCTACAGGTCCATACAGAACCCCACAGGGCCCTACGGAACTTTACCAGCCACTACGGAACTCTACGGGCCCGTACGGAACCCTGCAGAACCCTCCGGAACCTTACAGAATCCCACGAATTCCTACAGACTGCTGCGGGCACTTACACAAACCTACAGGCCCCTACGGAACACTGCCAGCCCCTACGGAAGGAACCTTACGGGCCCCTACTGGCTCCTGCGGTACTCTACAGGCCTCTAGGGAACCTACGAAGCTCTACGGAGCCCTATGGATCCTTACGGAACAGTACGAGCCCCTTCAGAGCTCTGCGGGCGCTTATGGAAACCTACAGGACCCTACGGAACTGTACGAGACTCTACAGGCCCCTAGGGAACACCACAGGCCCCTACGGAACCGTACGAGACTCTACAGGCCCCTAGGGAACACCACAGGCCCCTACGGAACCCTACACAACCCTCTGGAAACTTATGGAACCCTACAAGCTCCTACCAACCCCTGCGGGCACTTACACAACCCTACAGGTCCCTACGGAAATCTACAGGACTCCACGGGCCCCTAGGGAAGCCTACGGATTTTGACGGAACCCTACGAGCCCCTCTGGAACCCTACAGAATACTCCAGGACCCGACAGCACTCTACAAGACCCTTAGCAACACAACGGAACCTCACTAAAACCCTATGGGCTCCTACAGAACACTGCAGGTGCCTACGGAACCCTACAGACCCCTACGGAACCCTACAGACACCTGCGGGCACTTACAGAACCCTGCAGGCCCCTACGGAACCCTACAGGTCCATACAGAACCCCACAGGGCCCTACGGAACTTTACTAGCCACTATGGAACTCTACAGGCCCCTACGGAACCCTGTAGAACCCTCCAGAACCTTACAGAATCCCATGGATTCCTACAGACTCCTGCGGGCACTTACTCAACCCTAGAGGCCCCTACGGAACACTGCCAGCCCCTATGGAAGGAACATTACAGACCCCTACAGAACACTACTGGCTCCTGCGGTACTCTACAGGCCTCTAGGGAACCTACGAAGCTCTGCGAAACCCTATGGATCCTTACGGAAGAGTACGGGCCCCTTCAGACCTCTGCGGGCGCTTATGGAAACCTACAGGACCCTACGGAACTGTACGAGACTCTACAGGCCCCTAGGGAACACCACAGGCCCCTACGGAACCGTACGAGACTCTACAGGCCCCTAGGGAACACCACAGGCCCCTACGGAACCCTACACAACCCTCTGGAAACTTATGGAACCCTACAAGCTCCTACACAACCCCTGCGGGCACTTACACAACCCTACAGGTCCCTACGGAAATCTACGGGACTCCACGGGCCCCTAGGGAACCCTACGGATTTTGACGGAACCCTACGAGCCCCTCTGGAACCCTACAGAATACTCCAGGACCCGACAGCACTCTACAAGACCCTGAGCAACACAACGGAACCTCACTAAAACCCTATGGGCTCCTACAGAACACTGCAGGCGCCTACGGAATCCTACAGAACCCTACAGACACCTGCGAGCACTTACAGAACCCTGCAGGCCCCTACGGAACGCTACAGGTCCATACAGAACCCCACAGGGCCCTACGGAACTTTACCAGCCACTACGGAACTCTACGGGCCCCTACAGAACCCTGCAGAACCCTCCGGAACCTTACAGAATCTCACAGACTCCTACAGACTGCTGCGGGCACTTACACAAACCTACAGGCCCCTACGGAACACTGCCAGCCCCTATGGAAGGAACCTTACGGACCCCTACAGAACACTACTGGCTCCTGCGGTACTCTACAGGCCTCTAGGGAACCTACAAAGCTCTACTGAGCCCTGTGGATCCTTACGGAACAGTACGGGCCCCTTCAGACCTCTGCGGGCGCTTATGGAAACCTACAGGACCCTACAGAACTGTACGAGACTCTACAGGCCCCTAGGGAACACCACAGGCCCCTACGGAACCCTACACAACCCTCTGGAAACTTATGGCACCCTACAAGCTCCTACCAACCCCTGCGGGCACTTACACAACCCTACAGGCCCCTACGGAAATCTACGGGACTCCACGGGCCCCTAGGGAAGCTACGGATTTTGACGGAACCCTACGAGCCCCTCTGGAACCCTACAGAATACTCCAGGACCCGACAGCACTCTACAAGACCCTTAGCAACACAACGGAACCTCACTAAAACCCTATGGGCTCCTACAGAACACTGCAGGTGCCTACGGAACACTACAGATCCCTACGGAATACTACCAGTCGCTACGGAAACCTATGGCCCCTACGGAACTCTACAGAACCTGACAGAAACACTGTGGGCCCCTACAGGCCCTTGCGGGCACTTGCAGAACTCTGCAGGAAACCACGGAACTTTATGGAACCCTACCAGCCCCTACGGAAGCCTAAAGATCCTTGCAGGCAGTTACGGAACGGTACAGGGCCCTACGGAACTTTACCAGCCACTAAGGAACTCTAGGGGCCCCTACGGAACCCTGCAGAACCCTCCAGAACCTTACAGAATCCCACGGATTCCTACAGACTGCTGCGGGCACTTACTCAACCCTAGAGGCCCCTACGGAACACTGCCAGCCCCTATGGAAGGAACCTTACGGACCCCTACAGAACACTACTGGCTCCTGCGGTACTCTACAGGCCTCTAGGGAACCTACAAAGCTCTACGGAGCCCTATGGATCCTTACGGAACAGTACGGGCCCCTTCAGACCTCTGCGGGCGCTTACGGAAACCTACAGGACCCTACGGAACTCTACGAGACTCTACAGGCCCCTAGGGAACACCACAGGCCTCTACGGAACCCTACAGAAACCTCCGGAAACATATGGCACCCTACAAGCTCCTACCAACCCCTGCGGGCACTTACACAACCCTACAGGCCCCTAAAGAAATCTACGGGACTCCACGGGCCCCTAGGGAAGCCTACGGATTTTGACGGAACCCTACGAGCCCCTCTGGAACCCTAGAGAATACTCCAGGACCCGACAGCACTCTACAAGACCCTTAGCAACACAACGAAACCTCACTAAAACCCTATGGGCTCCTACAGAACATTGCAGGTGCCTACGGAACCCTACAGACCCCTACAGAACCCTACAGACACCTGCGGGCACTTACAGAACCCTGCAGGCCCCTACAGAACCCTACAGGTCCATACAGAACCCCACAGGGCCCTACGGAACTTTACCAGCCACTACGGAACTCTACGGGCCCCTACAGAACCCTGCAGAACCCTCCGGAACCTTACAGAATCCCACGAATTCCTACGGACTGCTCCGGGCACTAACACAAACCTACAGGCCCCTACGGAACACTGCCAGCCCCTATGGAAGGAACCTTACCGACCCCTACAGAACACTACTGGCTCCTGCGGTACTCTACAGGTCTCTAGGGAACCTACGAAGCTCTACGGAGCCCTATGGATCCTTACGGAACAGTACGGGCCCCTTCAGACCTCTGCGGGCGCTTACGGAAACCTACAGGACCCTACGGAACTCTACGAGACTCTACAGGCCCCTAGGGAACACCACAGGCCCCTACGGAACCGTACGAGACTCTACAGGCCCCTAGGGAACACCTCAGGCCCCTACGGAACCCTACACAACCCTCTGGAAACTTATGGCACCCTACAAGCTCCTACCAACCCCTGCGGGCACTTACACAACCCTACAGGCCCCTACGGAAATCTACGGGACTCCACGGGCCCCTAGGGAACCCTACGGATTTTGACGGAACCCTACGAGCCCCTATGGAACCCTACAGAATACTACAGGACCCGACAGCACTCTACAAGACCCTTAGCGACACAACGGAACCTCACTAAAACCCTATGGGCTCCTACAGAACACTGCAGGTGCCTACGGAACCCTACGAGCCCCTACAGAATACTACCAGCCACTACAGTAAAATATGGCCCCTACGGAACTCTACGGAACCTGACAGAAACACTGTGGGCCCCTACAGGCCCTTGCGGGCACTTGCAGAACTCTGCAGGAACCCGCGGAACTTTATGGAACCCTACCAGCCCCTACGGAAGCCTAAAGACCCTTGCAGGCAGTTACGGAACGGTACAGGGCCCTACGGAACTTTACCAGCCACTAAGGAACTCTACGGGCCCCTACGGAACCCTGCAGAACCCTCCAGAACCTTACAGAATCCCATGGATTCCTAGAGACTCCTGCGGGCACTTACTCAACCCTAGAGGCCCCTACGGAACACTGCCAGCCCCTATGGAAGGAACTTTACGGACCCCTACAGAACAGTACTGGCTCCTGCGGTACTCCAGAGGCCTCTAGGGAACCTACGAAGCTCTACGGAGCCCTATGGATCCTTACGGAACAGTACGGGCCCCTTCAGAGCTCTGCGGGCGCTTATGGAAACCTACAGGACCCTACGGAACTGTACAAGACTCTACAGGCCCCTAGGGAACACCACAGGCCCCTAGGGAACCGTACGAGACTCTACAGGCCCCTAGGAAACACCACAGGCCTCTACGGAACCCTACAGAAACCTCTGGAAACATATGGCACACTACAAGCTCCTACCAACCCCTGCGGGCACTTACACAACCCTACAGGCCCCTACAGAAATCTACGGGACTCCACGGGCCCCTAGGAAAGCCTACGGATTTTGACGGAACCCTACGAGCCCCTCTGGAACCCTACAGAATACTCCAGGACCCGACAGCACTCTACAAGACCCTTAGCAACACAACGGAACCTCACTAAAAGCCTATGGGCTCCTACAGAACATTGCAGGTGCCTACGGAACCCTACAGACCCCTACGGAACCCTACAGACACCTGCGGGCACTTACAGAACCCTGCAGGCCCCTACGGAACCCTACAGGTCCATACAGAACCTCACAGGGCCCTACGGAACTTTACCAGCCACTATGGAACTCTACAGGCCCCTACGGAACCCTTTAGAACCCTCCAGAACCTTACAGAATCCCATGGATTCCTACAGACTCCTGCGGGCACTTACTCAACCCTAGAGGCCCCTACGGAACACTGCCAGCCCCTACGGAAGGAACATTACGGACCCCTACAGAACACTACTGGCTCCTGCGGTACTCTACAGGCCTCTAGGGAACCTACGAAGCTCTGCGAAACCCTATGGATCCTTACGGAACAGTACGGGCCCCTTCAGACCTCTGCGGGCGCTTATGGAAACCTACAGGACCCTACGGAACTGTACGAGACTCTACAGGCCCCTAGGGAACACCACAGGCCCCTAGGGAACCGTACGAGACTCTACAGGCCCCTAGGGAACACCACAGGCCCCTACGGAACCCTACACAACCCTCTGGAAACTTATGGAACCCTACAAGCTCCTACCAACCCCTGCGAGCACTTACACAACCCTACAGGCCCCTACGGAAATCTACGGGACTCTATGGGCCCCTCGGGAACCCTGCAGATTTCGACGGAACCCTACGAGCCCCTCTGGAACCCTACAGAATACTCCAGGACCCGACAGCACTCTACAAGACCCTTAGCAACACAACGGAACCTCACTAAAACCCTATGGGCTCCTACAGAACACTGCAGGTGCCTACGGAACCCTACAGACCCCTACGGAACCCTACAGACACCTGCGGGCACTTACGGAACCCTGCAGGCCCCTACGGAACCCTACAGGTCCATACAGAACCCCACAGGGCCCTACGGAACTTTACCAGCCACTACGGAACTCTACGGGCCCCTACGGAACACTGCAGAACCCTCCGGAACCTTACAGAATCCCACAGACTCCTACCGACTTCTGCGGGCACTTACACAACCCTACAGGTCCCTACGGAAATCTACGGGACTCTATGGGCCCCTAGGGAACCCTATAGATTTCGATGGAACCCTACGAGCCCCTCTGGAACCCTACAGAATACTCCAGGACCCGACAGCACTCTACAAGACCCTTAGCAACACAACGGAACCTCACTAAAACCCTATGGGCTCCTACAGAACACTGTAGGCGCCTACGGAAACCTACAGACCCCTACGGAATACTACCAGCCACTACAGAAAAATATGGCCCCTACGGAACTCTACGGAACCTGGCAGAAACACTGTGGGCCCCTACAGGCCCTTGCGGGCACTTGCAGAACTCTGCAGGAACCCACGGAACTTTATGGAACCCTACCAGCCCCTACAGAAGCCTAAAGACCCTTGCAGGCAGTTACGGAACGATACAGGGCCCTAGGGAACTTTACCAGCCACTACGGAACTCTACGGGCCCCTACGGAACCCTGCAGAACCCTCCGGAACCTTACAGAATCTCACAGACTCCTACAGACTGCTGCGGGCACTTACACAAACCTACAGGCCCCTACGGAACACTGCCAGCCCCTATGGAAGGAACCTTACGGGCCCCTACAGAACACTACTGGCTCCTGCGGTACTCTACAGGCCTCTAGGGAACCTACAAAGCTCTACTGAGCCCTGTGGATCCTTACGGAACAGTACGGGCCCCTTCAGACCTCTGCGGGCGCTTATGGAAACCTGCAGGACCCTACAGAACTGTACGAGACTCTACAGGCCCCTAGGGAACACCACAGGCCCCTACGGAACCCTACACAACCCTCTGGAAACTTATGGCACCCTACAAGCTCCTACCAACCCCTGCGGGCACTTACACAACCCTACAGGCCCCTACAGAAATCTACGGGACTCCACGGGCCCCTAGGGAAGCCTACGGATTTTGACGGAACCCTACGAGCCCCTCTGGAACCCTACAGAATACTCCAGGACCCGACAGCACTCTACAAGACCCTTAGCAACACAACGGAACCTCACTAAAACCCTATGGGCTCCTACAGAACACTGCAGGTGCCTACGGAACACTACAGACCCCTACGGAACCCTACAGACACCTGCGGGCACTTACAGAACCCTGCAGGCCCCTACGGAACCCTACAGGTCCATACAGAACCCCACAGGGCCCTACGGAACTTTACTAGCCACTATGGAACTCTACAGGCCCCTACGGAACCCTGTAGAACCCTCCAGAACCTTACAGAATCCCATGGATTCCTACAGACTCCTGCGGGCACTTACTCAACCCTAGAGGCCCCTACGGAACACTGCCAGCCCCTATGGAAGGAACATTACGGACCCCTACAGAACACTACTGGCTCCTGCGGTACTCTACAGGCCTCTAGGGAACCTACGAAGCTCTGCGAAACCCTATGGATCCTTACGGAACAGTACGGGCCCCTTCAGACCTCTGCGGGCGCTTATGGAAACCTACAGGACCCTACAGAACTGTACGAGACTCTACAGGCCCCTAGGGAACACCACAGGCCCCTACGGAACCGTACGAGACTCTACAGGCCCCTAGGGAACACCACAGGCCCCTACGGAACCCTACACAACCCTCTGGAAACTTATGGAACCCTACAAGCTCCTACACAACCCCTGCGGGCACTTACACAACCCTACAGGTCCCTACGGAAATCTACGGGACTCCACGGGCCCCTAGGGAACCCTACGGATTTTGACGGAACCCTACGAGCCCCTCTGGAACCCTACAGAATACTCCAGGACCCGACAGCACTCTACAAGACCCTGAGCAACACAACGGAACCTCACTAAAACCCTATGGGCTCCTACAGAACACTGCAGGCGCCTACGGAATCCTACAGAACCCTACAGACACCTGCGAGCACTTACAGAACCCTGCAGGCCCCTACGGAACGCTACAGGTCCATACAGAACCCCACAGGGCCCTACGGAACTTTACCAGCCACTACGGAACTCTAGGGGCCCCTACGGAACCCTGCAGAACCCTCCGGAACCTTACAGAATCTCACAGACTCCTACAGACTGCTGCGGGCACTTACACAAACCTACAGGCCCCTACGGAACACTGCCAGCCCCTATGGAAGGAACCTTACGGGCCCCTACAGAACACTACTGGCTCCTGCGGTACTCTACAGGCCTCTAGGGAACCTACAAAGCTCTACGGAGCCCTGTGGATCCTTACGGAACAGTACGGGCCCCTTCAGACCTCTGCGGGCGCTTACGGAAACCTACAGGACCCTACGGAACTCTACGAGACTCTACAGGCCCCTAGGGAACACCACAGGCCTCTACGGAACCCTACAGAAACCTCCGGAAACATATGGCACCCTACAAGCTCCTACCAACCCCTGCGGGCACTTACACAACCCTACAGGCCCCTAAAGAAATCTACGGGACTCCACGGGCCCCTAGGGAAGCCTACGGATTTTGACGGAACCCTACGAGCCCCTCTGGAACCCTACAGAATACTCCAGGACCCGACAGCACTCTACAAGACCCTTAGCAACACAACGGAACCTCACTAAAACCCTATGGGCTCCTACAGAACATTGCAGGTGCCTACGGAACCCTACAGACCCCTACAGAACCCTACAGACACCTGCGGGCACTTACAGAACCCTGCAGGCCCCTACGGAACGCTACAGGTCCATACAGAACCCCACAGAGCCCTACGGAACTTTACCAGCCACTACGGAACTCTACGGGCCCCTACGGAACCCTGCAGAACCCTCCGGAACCTTACAGAATCTCACAGACTCCTACAGACTGCTGCGGGCACTTACACAAACCTACAGGCCCCTACGGAACACTGCCAGCCCCTACGGAAGGAACCTTACGGGCCCTTACAGAACACTACTGGCTCCTGCGGTACTCTACAGGCCTCTAGGGAACCTACGAAGCTCTACTGAGCCCTGTGGATCCTTACGGAACAGTACGGGCCCCTTGAGACCTCTGCGGGCGCTTATGGAAACCTACAGGACCCTACGGAACTCTACGAGACTCTACAGGCCCCTAGGGAACACCACAGGCCTCTACGGAACCCTACACAACCCTCTGGAAACTTATGGCACCCTACAAGCTCCTACCAACCCCTGCGGGCACTTACACAACCCTAGAGGCCCCTACGGAAATCTACGGGACTCTACGGACCCTAGGGAACCCTATGGATTTTGACGGAACCCTACGAGCCCCTCTGGAACCCTACAGAATACTCCAGGACCCGACAGCACTCTACAAGACCCTTAGCGACACAACGGAACCTCACTAAAACCCTATGGGCTCCTACAGAACACTGCAGGTGCCTACGGAACACTACAGACCCCTACGGAATACTACCAGCCGCTACGGAAACCTATGGCCCCTACGGAACTCTACAGAACCTGACAGAAACACTGTGGGCCCCTACAGGCCCTTGCAGGCACTTGCAGAACTCTGCAGGAAACCACGGAACTTTATGGAACCCTACCAGCCCCTACGGAAGCCTAAAGATCCTTGCAGGCAGTTACGGAACGGTACAGGGCCCTACGGAACTTTACCAGCCACTAAGGAACTCTAGGGGCCCCTACGGAACCCTGCAGAACCCTCCAGAACCTTACAGAATCCCACCGATTCCTACAGACTCCTGCGGGCACTTACTCAACCCTAGAGGCCCCTACGGAACACTGCCAGCCCCTATGGAAGGAACCTTACGGACCCCTACAGAACACTACTGGCTCCTGCGGTACTCTACAGGCCTCTAGGGAACCTACGAAGCTCTACGGAGCCCTATGGATCCTTACGGAACAGTACGGGCCCCTTCAGACCTCTGCGGGCGCTTACGGAAACCTACAGGACCCTACGGAACTCTACGAGACTCTACAGGCCCCTAGGGAACACCACAGGCCTCTACGGAACCCTACAGAAACCTCCGGAAACATATGGAACCCTACAAGCTCCTACCAACCCCTGCGAGCACTTACACAACCCTACAGGCCCCTACAGAAATCTACGGGACTCCACGGGCCCCTAGGGAAGCCTACGGATTTTGACGGAACCCTACGAGCCCCTCTGGAACCCTACAGAATACTCCAGGACCCGACAGCACTCTACAAGACCCTTAGCAACACAACGGAACCTCACTAAAACCCTATGGGCTCCTACAGAACATTGCAGGTGCCTACGGAACCCTACAGACCCCTACAGAACCCTACAGACACCTGCGGGCACTTACAGAACCCTGCAGGCCCCTACGGAACGCTACAGGTCCATACAGAACCCCACAGGGCCCTACGGAACTTTACCAGCCACTACGGAACTCTACGGGCCCCTACAGAACCCTGCAGAACCCTCCGGAACCTTACAGAATCCCACGAATTCCTACAGACTGCTGCGGGCACTTACACAAACCTACAGGCCCCTACGGAACACTGCCAGCCCCTACGGAAGGAACCTTACGGGCCCCTACTGGCTCCTGCGGTACTCTACAGGCCTCTAGGGAACCTACGAAGCTCTACGGAGCCCTATGGATCCTTACGGAACAGTACGGGCCCCTTCAGACCTCTGCGGGCGCTTATGGAAACCTACAGGACCCTACGGAACTGTACGAGACTCTACAGGCCCCTAGGGAACACCAGAGGCCCCTACGAAACCGTACGAGACTCTACAGGCCCCTAGGGAACACCACAGGCCCCTACGGAACCCTACACAACCCTCTGGAAACTTATGGCACCCTACAAGATCCTACCAACCCCTGCAGGCACTTACACAACCCTACAGGTCCCTACGGAAATCTACGGGACTCCACGGGCCCCTAGGGAAGCCTACGGATTTCGACGGAACCTTACGAGGCCCTCTGGAACCCTACAGAATAATACAGGACCCGACAGCACTCTACAAGACCCTGAGCAACACAACGGAACCTCACTAAAACCCTATGGGCTCCTACAGAACACTGCAGGCGCCTACGGAATCCTACAGAACCCTACAGACACCTGCGGGTACTTACAGAACCCTGCAGGCCCCTACGGAACGCTACAGGTCCATACAGAACCCCACAGGGCCCTACGGAACTTTACCAGCCACTACGGAACTCTATGGGCCCCTACAGAACCCTGCAGAACCCTCCGGAACCTTACAGAATCCCACGAATTCCTACAGACTGCTGCGGGCACTTACACAAACCTACAGGCCCCTACGGAACACTGCCAGCCCCTACGGAAGGAACCTTACGGGCCCCTACAGAACACTACTGGCTCCTGCGGTACTCTACAGGCCTCTAGGGAACCTACGAAGCTCTACTGAGCCCTGTGGATCCTTACGGAACAGTACG
>NW_027414863.1:0-52279 GCF_964106895.1 Numenius arquata
CACTAAAACCCTATGGGCTCCTCCAGAACACTGCAGGTGCCTACGGAACCCTACAGACCCCCACGGAATACTACCAGCCGCTACGGAAACCTATGGCCCCTACGGAACTCTACGGAACCTGACAGAAACACTGTGCGCCCCTACAGGCCCTTGCGGGCACTTGCAGAACTCTGCAGGAACCCACGGAACTTTATGGAACCCTACCAGCCCCTACGGAAGCCTAAAGACCCTTGCAGGCAGTTACGGAACGGTACAGGGCCCTAGGGAACGTTACCAGCCACTACGGAACTCTACGGGCCCCTACGGAACCCTGCAGAACCCTCCAGAACCTTACAGAATCCCACGGATTCCTACAGACTCCTGCGGGCACTTACTCAACCCTAGAGGACCCTACGGAACACTG
Organism: Numenius arquata; assembly: GCF_964106895.1. NCBI lineage: Eukaryota > Metazoa > Chordata > Aves > Charadriiformes > Scolopacidae > Numenius > Numenius arquata. The sequence goes on from NW_027414863.1 coordinate 404, forward strand.
CCAGCCCCTATGGAAGGAACCCTACGGGCCCCTACAGAACACTACTGGCTCCTGCGGTACTCTACAGGCCTCTAGGGAACCTACGAAGCTCTACGGAACCCTATGGATCCTTACGGAACAGTACGGGCCCCTTCAGACCTCTGCGGGCGCTTATGGAAACCTACAGGACCCTACGGAACTGTACGAGACTCTACAGGCCCCTAGGGAACACTACAGGCCCCTACGGAACCGTACGAGACTCTACAGGCCCCTAGGGAACACCACAGGCCCCTACGGAACCCTACACTACCCTCTGGAAACTTCTGGCACCCTACAAGCTCCTACCAACCCCTGCGGGCACTTACACAACCCTACAGGCCCCTACGGAAATCTACGGGACTCCACGGGCCCCTAGGGAAGCTTACAGATTTCAACGGAACCCTACAAGCCCCTCTGGAACCCTACAGAATACTCCAGGACCCAACAGCACTCTACAAGACCCTTAGCAACACAACGGAACCTCACTAAAACCCTATGGGCTCCTCCAGAACACTGCAGGCGCCTACGGAACCCTACAGACCCCTACGGAACCCTACAGACACCTGCGGGCACTTACAGAAGCCTGCAGGCCCCTACAGAACCCTACAGGTCCATACAGAACCCCACAGGGCCCTACGGAACTTTACCAGCCACTACGGAACTCTACGGGCCCCTACGGAACCCTGCAGAACCCTCCAGAACCTTACAGAATCCCACGGATTCCTACAGACTCCTGCGGGCACTTACTCAACCCTAGAGGACCCTACGGAACACTGCCAGCCCCTATGGAAGGAACCCTACGGGCCCCTACAGAACACTACTGGCTCCTGCGCTACTCTACAGGCCTCTAGGGAACCTACGAAGCTCTACGGAGCCCTATGGATCCTTACGGAACAGTACGGGCCCCTTCAGACCTCTGCGGGCGCTTATGGAAACCTACAGGACCCTACGGAACTGTACGAGACTCTAGAGGCCCCTAGGGAACACCACAGGCCCCTACGGAACCGTACGAGACTCTACAGGCCCCTCGGGAACACCACAGGCCCCTACGGAACCGTACGAGACTCTACAGGCCCCTAGGGAACACCACAGGCCCCTACGGAACCCTACACAACCCTCTGGAAACTTATGGCACCCTACAAGCTCCTACCAACCCCTGCGGGCACTTACACAACCCTACAGGCCCCTACGGAAATCTACGGGACTCCACGGGCCCCTAGGGAAGCCTACAGATTTCAACGGAACCCTACGAGCCCCTCTGGAACCCTACAGAATACTCCAGGACCCGACAGCACTCTACAAGACCCTTAGCAACACAACGGAACCTCACTAAAACCCTATGGGCTCCGTCAGAACACTGCAGGTGCCTACGGAACCCTACAGACCCCTACGGAATACTACCAGCCGCTACGGAAACCTATGGCCCCTACGGAACTCTACGGAACCTGACAGAAACACTGTGCGCCCCTACAGGCCCTTGCGGGCACTTGCAGAACTCTGCAGGAACCCACGGAAATTTATGGAACCCTACCAGCCCCTACGGGAGCCTAAAGACCCTTGCAGGCAGTTACGGAACGGTACAGGGCCCTAGGGAACGTTACCAGCCACTACGGAACTCTACGGGCCCCTACGGAACCCTGCAGAACCCTCCAGAACCTTACAGAATCCCACGGATTCCTACAGACTCCTGCGGGCACTTACTCAACCCTAGAGGACCCTACAGAACACTGCCAGCCCCTATGGAAGGAACCCTACGGGCCCCTACAGAACACTACTGGCTCCTGCGGTACTCTACAGGCCTCTAGGGAACCTACGAAGCTCTACGGAGCCCTATGGATCCTTACGGAACAGTACGGGCCCCTTCAGACCTCTGCGGGCGCTTATGGAAACCTACAGGACCCTACGGAACTGTACGAGACTCTAGAGGCCCCTAGGGAACACCACAGGCCCCTACGGAACCGTAGGAGACTCTACAGGCCCCTAGGGAACACCACAGGCCCCTACGGAACCCTACACAACCCTCTGGAAACTTATGGCACCCTACAAGCTCCTACCAACCCCTGCGGGCACTTACACAACCCTACAGGCCCCTACGGAAATCTACGGGACTCCACGGGCCCCTAGGGAAGCCTACAGATTTCGACGGAACCCTACAAGCCCCTCTGGAACCCTACAGAATACTCCAGGACCCGACAGCACTCTACAAGACCCTTAGCAACACAACGGAACCTCACTAAAACCCTATGGGCTCCTCCAGAACACTGCAGGCGCCTACGGAACCCTACAGACCCCTACGGAACCCTACAGACACCTGCGGGCACTTACAGAAGCCTGCAGGCCCCTACAGAACCCTACAGGTCCATACAGAACCCCACAGGGCCCTACGGAACTTTACCAGCCACTACGGAACTCTACGGGCTCCTACGGAACCCTGCAGAACCCTCCAGAACCTTACAGAATCCCACGGATTCCTACAGACTCCTGCGGGCACTTCCTCAACCCTAGAGGACCCTACGGAACACTGCCAGCCCCTATGGAAGGAACCCTACGGGCCCCTACAGAACACTACTGGCTCCTGCGGTACTCTACAGGCCTCTAGGGAACCTACGAAGCTCTACGGAGCCCTATGGATCCTTACGGAACAGTACGGGCCCCTTCAGACCTCTGCGGGCGCTTATGGAAACCTACAGGACCCTACGGAACTGTACGAGACTCTAGAGGCCCCTAGGGAACACTACAGGCCCCTACGGAACCGTACGAGACTCTACAGGCCCCTAGGGAACACTACAGGCCCCTACGGAACCGTACGAGACTCTACAGGCCCCTAGGGAACACCACAGGCCATTACGGAACCCTACACAACCCTCTGGAAACTTATGGCACCCTACAAGCTCCTACCAACCCCTGCGGGCACTTACACAACCCTACAGGCCCCTACGGAAATCTACGGGACTCCACGGGCCCCTAGGGAAGCCTACAGATTTCAACGGAACCCTACGAGCCCCTCTGGAACCCTACAGAATACTCCAGGACCCGACAGCACTCTACAAGACCCTTAGCAACACAACGGAACCTCACTAAAACCCTATGGGCTCCTCCAGAACACTGCAGGTGCCTACGGAACCCTACAGACCCCCACGGAATACTACCAGCCGCTACGGAAACCTATGGCCCCTACGGAACTCTACGGAACCTGACAGAAACACTGTGCGCCCCTACAGGCCCTTGCGGGCACTTGCAGAACTCTGCAGGAACCCACGGAACTTTATGGAACCCTACCAGCCCCTACGGAAGCCTAAAGACCCTTGCAGGCAGTTACGGAACGGTACAGGGCCCTAGGGAACGTTACCAGCCACTACGGAACTATACGGGCCCCTACGGAACCCTGCAGAACCCTCCAGAACCTTACAGAATCCCACGGATTCCTACAGACTCCTGCGGGCACTTACTCAACCCTAGAGGACCCTACGGAACACTGCCAGCCCCTATGGAAGGAACCCTACGGGCCCCTACAGAACACTACTGGCTCCTGCGGTACTCTACAGGCCTCTAGGGAACCTACGAAGCTCTACGGAACCCTATGGATCCTTACGGAACAGTACGGGCCCCTTCAGACCTCTGCGGGCGCTTATGGAAACCTACAGGACCCTACGGAACTGTACGAGACTCTACAGGCCCCTAGGGAACACTACAGGCCCCTACGGAACCGTACGAGACTCTACAGGCCCCTCGGGAACACCACAGGCCCCTACGGAACCGTACGAGACTCTACAGGCCCCTAGGGAACACCACAGGCCCCTACGGAACCCTACACTACCCTCTGGAAATTTATGGCACCCTACAAGCTCCTACCAACCCCTGCGGGCACTTACACAACCCTACAGGCCCCTACGGAAATCTACGGGACTCCACGGGCCCCTAGGGAAGCCTACAGATTTCGACGGAACCCTACCAGCCCCTCTGGAACCCTACAGAATACTCCAGGACCCGACAGCACTCTACAAGACCCTTAGCAACACAATGGAACCTCACTAAAACCCTATGGGCTCCTCCAGAACACTGCAGGCGCCTACGGAACCCTACAGACCCCTACGGAACCCTACAGACACCTGCGGGCACTTACAGAAGCCTGCAGGCCCCTACAGAACCCTACAGGTCCATACAGAACCCCACAGGGCCCTACGGAACTTTACCAGCCACTACGGAACTCTACGGGCCCCTACGGAACCCTGCAGAACCCTCCAGAACCTTACAGAATCCCACGGATTCCTACAGACTCCTGCGGGCACTTACTCAACCCTAGAGGACCCTACGGAACACTGCCAGCCCCTATGGAAGGAACCCTACGGGCCCCTACAGAACACTACTGGCTCCTGCGGTACTCTACAGGCCTCTAGGGAACCTACGAAGCTCTACGGAGCCCTATGGATCCTTACGGAACAGTACGGGCCCCTTCAGACCTCTGCGGGCGCTTATGGAAACCTACAGGACCCTACGGAACTGTACGAGACTCTAGAGGCCCCTAGGGAACACCACAGGCCCCTACGGAACCGTACGAGACTCTACAGGCCCCTAGGGAACACCACAGGCCCCTACGGAACCGTACGAGACTCTACAGGCCCCTAGGGAACACCACAGGCCCCTACGGAACCCTACACAACCCTCTGGGAACTTATGGCACCCTACAAGCTCCTACCAACCCCTGCGGGCACTTACACAACCCTACAGGTCCCTACGGAAATCTACGGGACTCCACGGGCCCCTAGGGAAGCCTACAGATTTCAACGGAACCCTACGAGCCCCTCTGGAACCCTACAGAATACTCCAGGACCCGACAGCACTCTACAAGACCCTTAGCAACACAACGGAACCTCACTAAAACCCTATGGGCTCCTCCAGAACACTGCAGGTGCCTACGGAACCCTACAGACCCCTACGGAACCCTACAGACACCTGCGGGCACTTACAGAACCCTGCAGGCCCCTACAGAACCCTACAGGTCCATACAGAACCCCACAGGGCTCTACGGAACTTTACCAGCCACTACGGAACTCTACGGGCCCCTACGGAACCCTGCAGAACCCTCCAGAACCTTACAGAATCCCACGGATTCCTACAGACTCCTGCGGGCACTTACTCAACCCTAGAGGACCCTACGGAACACTGCCAGCCCCTATGGAAGGTACCCTACGGGCCCCTACAGAACATTACTGGCTCCTGCGGTACTCTACAGGCCTCTAGGGAACCTACGAAGCTCTACGGAGCCCTATGGATCCTTACGGAACAGTACGGGCCCCTTCAGACCTCTGCGGGCGCTTATGGAAACCTACAGGACCCTACGGAACTGTACGAGACTCTAGAGGCCCCTAGGGAACACTACAGGCCCCTATGGAACCGTACGAGACTCTACAGGCCCCTAGGGAACACCACAGGCCCCTACGGAACCGTACGAGACTCTACAGGCCCCTCGGGAACACCACAGGCCCCTACGGAACCGTACGAGACTCTACAGGCCCCTAGGGAACACCACAGGCCCCTACGGAACCCTACACAACCCTCTGGAAACTTATGGCACCCTACAAGCTCCTACCAACCTCTGCGGGCACTTACACAACCCTACAGGCCCCTACGGAAATCTACGGGACTCCACGGGCCCCTAGGGAAGCCTACAGATTTCAACGGAACCCTACAAGCCCCTCTGGAACCCTACAGAATACTCCAGGACCCAACAGCACTCTACAAGACCCTTAGCAACACAACGGAACCTCACTAAAACCCTATGGGCTCCTCCAGAACACTGCAGGTGCCTACGGAACCCTACAGACCCCTACGGAATACTACCAGCCGCTACGGAAACCTATGGCCCCTACGGAACTCTACGGAACCTGACAGAAACACTGTGCGCCCCTACAGGCCCTTGCGGGCACTTGCAGAACTCTGCAGGAACCCACGGAACTTTATGGAACCCTACCAGCCCCTACGGAAGCCTAAAGACCCTTGCAGGCAGTTACGGAACGGTACAGGGCCCTAGGGAACGTTACCAGCCACTACGGAACTCTACGGGCCCCTACGGAACCCTGCAGAACCCTCCAGAACCTTACAGAATCCCACGGATTCCTACAGACTCCTGCGCGCACTTACTCAACCCTAGAGGACCCTACGGAACACTGCCAGCCCCTATGGAAGGAACCCTACGGGCCCCTACAGAACACTACTGGCTCCTGCGGTACTCTACAGGCCTCTAGGGAACCTACGAAGCTCTACGGAACCCTATGGATCCTTACGGAACAGTACGGGCCCCTTCAGACCTCTGCGGGCGCTTATGGAAACCTACAGGACCCTACGGAACTGTACGAGACTCTACAGGCCCCTAGGGAACACTACAGGCCCCTACGGAACCGTACGAGACTCTACAGGCCCCTAGGGAACACCACAGGCCCCTACGGAACCCTACACAACCCTCTGGAAACTTATGGCACCCTACAAGCTCCTACCAACCCCTGCGGGCACTTACACAACCCTACAGGCCCCTACGGAAATCTACGGGACTCCACGGGCCCCTAGGGAAGCTTACAGATTTCAACGGAACCCTACAAGCCCCTCTGGAACCCTACAGAATACTCCAGGACCCAACAGCACTCTACAAGACCCTTAGCAACACAACGGAACCTCACTAAAACCCTATGGGCTCCTCCAGAACACTGCAGGCGCCTACGGAACCCTACAGACCCCTACGGAACCCTACAGACACCTGCGGGCACTTACAGAACCCTGCAGGCCCCTACAGAACCCTACAGGTCCATACAGAACCCCACAGGGCCCTACGGAACTTTACCAGCCACTACGGAACTCTACGGGCCCCTACGGAACCCTGCAGAACCCTCCAGAACCTTACAGAATCCCACGGATTCCTACAGACTCCTGCGCGCACTTACTCAACCCTAGAGGACCCTACGGAACACTGCCAGCCCCTATGGAAGGAACCCTACGGGCCCCTACAGAACACTACTGGCTCCTGCGGTACTCTACAGGCCTCTAGGGAACCTACGAAGCTCTACGGAGCCCTATGGATCCTTACGGAACAGTACGGGCCCCTTCAGACCTCTGCGGGCGCTTATGGAAACCTACAGGACCCTACGGAACTGTACGAGACTCTAGAGGCCCCTAGGGAACACTACAGGCCCCTACGGAACCGTACGAGACTCTACAGGCCCCTAGGGAACACCACAGGCCCCTACGGAACCGTACGAGACTCTACAGGCCCCTAGGGAACACCACAGGCCCCTACGGAACCCTACACAACCCTCTGGAAACTTATGGCACCCTACAAGCTCCTACCAACCCCTGCGGGCACTTACACAACCCTACAGGCCCCTACGGAAATCTACGGGACTCCACGGGCCCCTAGGGAAGCTTACAGATTTCAACGGAACCCTACAAGCCCCTCTGGAACCCTACAGAATACTCCAGGACCCAACAGCACTCTACAAGACCCTTAGCAACACAACGGAACCTCACTAAAACCCTATGGGCTCCTCCAGAACACTGCAGGTGCCTACGGAACCCTACAGACCCCTACGGAATACTACCAGCCGCTACGGAAACCTATGGCCCCTACGGAACTCTACGGAACCTGACAGAAACACTGTGCGCCCCTACAGGCCCTTGCGGGCACTTGCAGAACTCTGCAGGAACCCACGGAACTTTATGGAACCCTACCAGCCCCTACGGAAGCCTAAAGAGCCTTGCAGGCAGTTACGGAACGGTACAGGGCCCTAGGGAACGTTACCAGCCACTACGGAACTCTACGGGCCCCTACGGAACCCTGCAGAACCCTCCAGAACCTTACAGAATCCCACGGATTCCTACAGACTCCTGCGGGCACTTACTCAACCCTAGAGGACCCTACGGAACACTGCCAGCCCCTATGGAAGGAACCCTACGGGCCCCTACAGAACACTACTGGCTCCTGCGGTACTCTACAGGCCTCTAGGGAACCTACGAAGCTCTACGGAACCCTATGGATCCTTACGGAACAGTACGGGCCCCTTCAGACCTCTGCGGGCGCTTATGGAAACCTACAGGCCCCTACGGAACTGTACGAGACTCTACAGGCCCCTAGGGAACACTACAGGCCCCTACGGAACCGTACGAGACTCTACAGGCCCCTAGGGAACACCACAGGCCCCTACGGAACCCTACACAACCCTCTGGAAACTTATGGCACCCTACAAGCTCCTACCAACCCCTGCGGGCACTTACACAACCCTACAGGCCCCTACGGAAATCTACGGGACTCCACGGGCCCCTAGGGAAGCTTACAGATTTCAACGGAACCCTACGAGCCCCTCTGGAACCCTACAGAATACTCCAGGACCCAACAGCACTCTACAAGACCCTTAGCAACACAACGGAACCTCACTAAAACCCTATGGGCTCCTCCAGAACACTGCAGGCGCCTACGGAACCCTACAGACCCCTACGGAACCCTACAGACACCTGCGGGCACTTACAGAAGCCTGCAGGCCCCTACAGAACCCTACAGGTCCATACAGAACCCCACAGGGCCCTACGGAACTTTACCAGCCACTACGGAACTCTACGGGCCCCTACGGAACCCTGCAGAACCCTCCAGAACCTTACAGAATCCCACGGATTCCTACAGACTCCTGCGCGCACTTACTCAACCCTAGAGGACCCTACGGAACACTGCCAGCCCCTATGGAAGGAACCCTACGGGCCCCTACAGAACACTACTGGCTCCTGCGGTACTCTACAGGCCTCTAGGGAACCTACGAAGCTCTACGGAGCCCTATGGATCCTTACGGAACAGTACGGGCCCCTTCAGACCTCTGCGGGCGCTTATGGAAACCTACAGGACCCTACGGAACTGTACGAGACTCTAGAGGCCCCTAGGGAACACTACAGGCCCCTACGGAACCGTACGAGACTCTACAGGCCCCTAGGGAACACCACAGGCCCCTACGGAACCGTACGAGACTCTACAGGCCCCTAGGGAACACCACAGGCCCCTACGGAACCCTACACAACCCTCTGGAAACTTATGGCACCCTACAAGCTCCTACCAACCCCTGCGGGCACTTACACAACCCTACAGGTCCCTACGGAAATCTACGGGACTCCACGGGCCCCTAGGGAAGCCTACAGATTTCAACGGAACCCTACGAGCCCCTCTGGAACCCTACAGAATACTCCAGGACCCGACAGCACTCTACAAGACCCTTAGCAACACAACGGAACCTCACTAAAACCCTATGGGCTCCGTCAGAACACTGCAGGTGCCTACGGAACCCTACAGACCCCTACGGAATACTACCAGCCGCTACGGAAACCTATGGCCCCTACGGAACTCTACGGAACCTGACAGAAACACTGTGCGCCCCTACAGGCCCTTGCGGGCACTTGCAGAACTCTGCAGGAACCCACGGAACTTTATGGAACCCTACCAGCCCCTACGGGAGCCTAAAGACCCTTGCAGGCAGTTACGGAACGGTACAGGGCCCTACGGAACGTTACCAGCCACTACGGAACTATACGGGCCCCTACGGAACCCTGCAGAACCCTCCAGAACCTTACAGAATCCCACGGATTCCTACAGACTCCTGCGGGCACTTACTCAACCCTAGAGGACCCTACGGAACACTGCCAGCCCCTATGGAAGGAACCCTACGGGCCCCTACAGAACACTACTGGCTCCTGCGGTACTCTACAGGCCTCTAGGGAACCTACGAAGCTCTACGGAACCCTATGGATCCTTACGGAACAGTACGGGCCCCTTCAGACCTCTGCGGGCGCTTATGGAAACCTACAGGACCCTACGGAACTGTATGAGACTCTACAGGCCCCTAGGGAACACTACAGGCCCCTACGGAACCGTACGAGACTCTACAGGCCCCTAGGGAACACCACAGGCCCCTACGGAACCCTACACAACCCTCTGGAAACTTATGGCACCCTACAAGCTCCTACCAACCCCTGCGGGCACTTACACAACCCTACAGGCCCCTACGGAAATCTACGGGACTCCACGGGCCCCTAGGGAAGCTTACAGATTTCAACGGAACCCTACAAGCCCCTCTGGAACCCTACAGAATACTCCAGGACCCAACAGCACTCTACAAGACCCTTAGCAACACAACGGAACCTCACTAAAACCCTATGGGCTCCTCCAGAACACTGCAGGCGCCTACGGAACCCTACAGACCCCTACGGAACCCTACAGACACCTGCGGGCACTTACAGAAGCCTGCAGGCCCCTACAGAACCCTACAGGTCCATACAGAACCCCACAGGGCTCTACGGAACTTTACCAGCCACTACGGAACTCTACGGGCCCCTACGGAACCCTGCAGAACCCTCCAGAACCTTACAGAATCCCACGGATTCCTACAGACTCCTGCGCGCACTTCCTCAACCCTAGAGGACCCTACGGAACACTGCCAGCCCCTATGGAAGGAACCCTACGGGCCCCTACAGAACACTACTGGCTCCTGCGGTACTCTACAGGCCTCTAGGGAACCTACGAAGCTCTACGGAGCCCTATGGATCCTTACGGAACAGTACGGGCCCCTTCAGACCTCTGCGGGCGCTTATGGAAACCTACAGGACCCTACGGAACTGTACGAGACTCTAGAGGCCCCTAGGGAACACTACAGGCCCCTATGGAACCGTACGAGACTCTACAGGCCCCTAGGGAACACCACAGGCCCCTATGGAACCGTACGAGACTCTACAGGCCCCTAGGGAACACCACAGGCCCCTACGGAACCCTACACAACCCTCTGGAAACTTATGGCACCCTACAAGCTCCTACCAACCCCTGCGGGCACTTACACAACCCTACAGGTCCCTACGGAAATCTACGGGACTCCACGGGCCCCTAGGGAAGCCTACAGATTTCAACGGAACCCTACGAGGCCCTCTGGAACCCTACAGAATACTCCAGGACCCGACAGCACTCTACAAGACCCTTAGGAACACAACGGAACCTCACTAAAACCCTATGGGCTCCGTCAGAACACTGCAGGTGCCTACGGAACCCTACAGACCCCTACGGAATACTACCAGCCGCTACGGAAACATATGGCCCCTACGGAACTCTACGGAACCTGACAGAAACACTGTGCGCCCCTACAGGCCCTTGCGGGCACTTGCAGAACTCTGCAGGAACCCACGGAACTTTATGGAACCCTACCAGCCCCTACGGAAGCCTAAAGAGCCTTGCAGGCAGTTACGGAACGGTACAGGGCCCTAGGGAACGTTACCAGCCACTACGGAACTCTACGGGCCCCTACGGAACCCTGCAGAACCCTCCAGAACCTTACAGAATCCCACGGATTCCTACAGACTCCTGCGGGCACTTACTCAACCCTAGAGGACCCTACGGAACACTGCCAGCCCCTATGGAAGGAACCCTACGGGCCCCTACAGAACACTACTGGCTCCTGCGGTACTCTACAGGCCTCTAGGGAACCTACGAAGCTCTACGGAACCCTATGGATCCTTACGGAACAGTACGGGCCCCTTCAGACCTCTGCGGGCGCTTATGGAAACCTACAGGACCCTACGGAACTGTACGAGACTCTAGAGGCCCCTAGGGAACACTACAGGCCCCTACGGAACCGTACGAGACTCTACAGGCCCCTAGGGAACACCACAGGCCCCTACGGAACCGTACGAGACTCTACAGGCCCCTAGGGAACACCACAGGCCCCTACGGAACCCTACACTACCCTCTGGAAATTTATGGCACCCTACAAGCTCCTACCAACCCCTGCGGGCACTTACACAACCCTACAGGCCCCTACGGAAATCTACGGGACTCCACGGGCCCCTAGGGAAGCCTACAGATTTCGACGGAACTCTACCAGCCCCTCTGGAACCCTACAGAATACTCCAGGACCCGACAGCACTCTACAAGACCCTTAGCAACACAACGGAACCTCACTAAAACCCTATGGGATCCTCCAGAACACTGCAGGTGCCTACGGAACCCTACAGACCCCTACGGAACCCTACAGACACCTGCGGGCACTTACAGAACCCTGCAGGCCCCTACAGAACCCTACAGGTCCATACAGAACCCCACAGGGCCCTACGGAACTTTACCAGCCACTACGGAACTCTACGGGCCCCTACGGAACCCTGCAGAACGCTCCAGAACCTTACAGAATCCCACGGATTCCTACAGACTCCTGCGCGCACTTACTCAACCCTAGAGGACCCTACGGAACACTGCCAGCCCCTATGGAAGGAACCCTATGGGCCCCTACAGAACACTACTGGCTCCTGCGGTACTCTACAGGCCTCTAGGGAACCTACGAAGCTCTACAGGCCCCTATGGATCCTTACGGAACAGTACGGGCCCCTTCAGACCTCTGCGGGCGCTTATGGAAACCTACAGGACCCTACGGAACTGTACGAGACTCTAGAGGCCCCTAGGGAACACTACAGGCCCCTACGGAACCGTACGAGACTCTAGAGGCCCCTAGGGAACACTACAGGCCCCTACGGAACCGTACGAGACTCTACAGGCCCCTCGGGAACACCACAGGCCCCTACGGAACCGTACGAGACTCTACAGGCCCCTAGGGAACACCACAGGCCCCTACGGAACCCTACACAACCCTCTGGAAACTTATGGCACCCTACAAGCTCCTACCAACCCCTGCGGGCACTTACACAACCCTACAGGCCCCTACGGAAATCTACGGGACTCCACGGGCCCCTAGGGAAGCCTACAGATTTCAACGGAACCCTACGAGCCCCTCTGGAACCCTACAGAATACTCCAGGACCCGACAGCACTCTACAAGACCCTTAGCAACACAACGGAACCTCACTAAAACCCTATGGGCTCCTCCAGAACACTGCAGGTGCCTACGGAACCCTACAGACCCCTACGGAATACTACCAGCCGCTACGGAAACCTATGGCCCCTACGGAACTCTACGGAACCTGACAGAAACACTGTGCGCCCCTACAGGCCCTTGCGGGCACTTGCAGAACTCTGCAGGAACCCACGGAACTTTATGGAACCCTACCAGCCCCTACGGAAGCCTAAAGACCCTTGCAGGCAGTTACGGAACGGTACAGGGCCCTAGGGAACGTTACCAGCCACTACGGAACTCTACGGGCCCCTACGGAACCCTGCAGAACCCTCCAGAACCTTACAGAATCCCACGGATTCCTACAGACTCCTGCGGGCACTTACTCAACCCTAGAGGACCCTACGGAACACTGCCAGCCCCTATGGAAGGAACCCTACGGGCCCCTACAGAACACTACTGGCTCCTGCGGTACTCTACAGGCCTCTAGGGAACCTACGAAGCTCTACGGAACCCTATGGATCCTTACGGAACAGTACGGGCCCCTTCAGACCTCTGCGGGCGCTTATGGAAACCTACAGGACCCTACGGAACTGTACGAGACTCTACAGGCCCCTAGGGAACACTACAGGCCCCTACGGAACCGTACGAGACTCTACAGGCCCCTAGGGAACACCACAGGCCCCTACGGAACCCTACACAACCCTCTGGAAACTTCTGGCACCCTACAAGCTCCTACCAACCCCTGCGGGCACTTACACAACCCTACAGGCCCCTACGGAAATCTACGGGACTCCACGGGCCCCTAGGGAAGCTTACAGATTTCAACGGAACCCTACAAGCCCCTCTGGAACCCTACAGAATACTCCAGGACCCAACAGCACTCTACAAGACCCTTAGCAACACAACGGAACCTCACTAAAACCCTATGGGCTCCTCCAGAACACTGCAGGCGCCTACGGAACCCTACAGACCCCTACGGAACCCTACAGACACCTGCGGGCACTTACAGAAGCCTGCAGGCCCCTACAGAACCCTACAGGTCCATACAGAACCCCACAGGGCCCTACGGAACTTTACCAGCCACTACGGAACTCTACGGGCCCCTACGGAACCCTGCAGAACCCTCCAGAACCTTACAGAATCCCACGGATTCCTACAGACTCCTGTGGGCACTTACTCAACCCTAGAGGACCCTACGGAACACTGCCAGCCCCTATGGAAGGAACCCTACGGGCCCCTACAGAACACTACTGGCTCCTGCGCTACTCTACAGGCCTCTAGGGAACCTACGAAGCTCTACGGAGCCCTATGGATCCTTACGGAACAGTACGGGCCCCTTCAGACCTCTGCGGGCGCTTATGGAAACCTACAGGACCCTACGGAACTGTACGAGACTCTAGAGGCCCCTAGGGAACACCACAGGCCCCTACGGAACCGTACGAGACTCTACAGGCCCCTAGGGAACACCACAGGCCCCTACGGAACCGTACGAGACTCTACAGGCCCCTAGGGAACACCACAGGCCCCTACGGAACCCTACACAACCCTCTGGAAACTTATGGCACCCTACAAGCTCCTACCAACCCCTGCGGGCACTTACACAACCCTACAGGCCCCTACGGAAATCTACGGGACTCCACGGGCCCCTAGGGAAGCCTACAGATTTCAACGGAACCCTACGAGCCCCTCTGGAACCCTACAGAATACTCCAGGACCCGACAGCACTCTACAAGACCCTTAGCAACACAACGGAACCTCACTAAAACCCTATGGGCTCCGTCAGAACACTGCAGGTGCCTACGGAACCCTACAGACCCCTACGGAATACTACCAGCCGCTACGGAAACCTATGGCCCCTACGGAACTCTACGGAACCTGACAGAAACACTGTGCGCCCCTACAGGCCCTTGCGGGCACTTGCAGAACTCTGCAGGAACCCACGGAAATTTATGGAACCCTACCAGCCCCTACGGGAGCCTAAAGACCCTTGCAGGCAGTTACGGAACGGTACAGGGCCCTAGGGAACGTTACCAGCCACTACGGAACTCTACGGGCCCCTACGGAACCCTGCAGAACCCTCCAGAACCTTACAGAATCCCACGGATTCCTACAGACTCCTGCGGGCACTTACTCAACCCTAGAGGACCCTACAGAACACTGCCAGCCCCTATGGAAGGAACCCTACGGGCCCCTACAGAACACTACTGGCTCCTGCGGTACTCTACAGGCCTCTAGGGAACCTACGAAGCTCTACGGAGCCCTATGGATCCTTACGGAACAGTACGGGCCCCTTCAGACCTCTGCGGGCGCTTATGGAAACCTACAGGACCCTACGGAACTGTACGAGACTCTAGAGGCCCCTAGGGAACACCACAGGCCCCTACGGAACCGTACGAGACTCTACAGGCCCCTAGGGAACACCACAGGCCCCTACGGAACCCTACACAACCCTCTGGAAACTTATGGCACCCTACAAGCTCCTACCAACCCCTGCGGGCACTTACACAACCCTACAGGCCCCTACGGAAATCTACGGGACTCCACGGGCCCCTAGGGAAGCCTACAGATTTCGACGGAACCCTACAAGCCCCTCTGGAACCCTACAGAATACTCCAGGACCCGACAGCACTCTACAAGACCCTTAGCAACACAACGGAACCTCACTAAAACCCTATGGGCTCCTCCAGAACACTGCAGGCGCCTACGGAACCCTACAGACCCCTACGGAACCCTACAGACACCTGCGGGCACTTACAGAAGCCTGCAGGCCCCTACAGAACCCTACAGGTCCATACAGAACCCCACAGGGCCCTACGGAACTTTACCAGCCACTACGGAACTCTACGGGCCCCTACGGAACCCTGCAGAACCCTCCAGAACCTTACAGAATCCCACGGATTCCTACAGACTCCTGCGGGCACTTCCTCAACCCTAGAGGACCCTACGGAACACTGCCAGCCCCTATGGAAGGAACCCTACGGGCCCCTACAGAACACTACTGGCTCCTGCGGTACTCTACAGGCCTCTAGGGAACCTACGAAGCTCTACGGAGCCCTATGGATCCTTACGGAACAGTACGGGCCCCTTCAGACCTCTGCGGGCGCTTATGGAAACCTACAGGACCCTACGGAACTGTACGAGACTCTAGAGGCCCCTAGGGAACACTACAGGCCCCTACGGAACCGTACGAGACTCTACAGGCCCCTAGGGAACACCACAGGCCCCTACGGAACCGTACGAGACTCTACAGGCCCCTAGGGAACACCACAGGCCATTACGGAACCCTACACAACCCTCTGGAAACTTATGGCACCCTACAAGCTCCTACCAACCCCTGCGGGCACTTACACAACCCTACAGGTCCCTACGGAAATCTACGGGACTCCACGGGCCCCTAGGGAAGCCTACAGATTTCAACGGAACCCTACGAGCCCCTCTGGAACCCTACAGAATACTCCAGGACCCGACAGCACTCTACAAGACCCTTAGGAACACAACGGAACCTCACTAAAACCCTATGGGCTCCGTCAGAACACTGCAGGTGCCTACGGAACCCTACAGACCCCTACGGAATACTACCAGCCGCTACGGAAACATATGGCCCCTACGGAACTCTACGGAACCTGACAGAAACACTGTGCGCCCCTACAGGCCCTTGCGGGCACTTGCAGAACTCTGCAGGAACCCACGGAACTTTATGGAACCCTACCAGCCCCTACGGAAGCCTAAAGAGCCTTGCAGGCAGTTACGGAACGGTACAGGGCCCTAGGGAACGTTACCAGCCACTACGGAACTCTACGGGCCCCTACGGAACCCTGCAGAACCCTCCAGAACCTTACAGAATCCCACGGATTCCTACAGACTCCTGCGGGCACTTACTCAACCCTAGAGGACCCTACGGAACACTGCCAGCCCCTATGGAAGGAACCCTACGGGCCCCTACAGAACACTACTGGCTCCTGCGGTACTCTACAGGCCTCTAGGGAACCTACGAAGCTCTACGGAACCCTATGGATCCTTACGGAACAGTACGGGCCCCTTCAGACCTCTGCGGGCGCTTATGGAAACCTACAGGACCCTACGGAACTGTACGAGACTCTAGAGGCCCCTAGGGAACACCACAGGCCCCTACGGAACCGTACGAGACTCTACAGGCCCCTCGGGAACACCACAGGCCCCTACGGAACCGTACGAGACTCTACAGGCCCCTAGGGAACACCACAGGCCCCTACGGAACCCTACACAACCCTCTGGAAACTTATGGCACCCTACAAGCTCCTACCAACCCCTGCGGGCACTTACACAACCCTACAGGCCCCTACGGAAATCTACGGGACTCCACGGGCCCCTAGGGAAGCCTACAGATTTCAACGGAACCCTACGAGCCCCTCTGGAACCCTACAGAATACTCCAGGACCCGACAGCACTCTACAAGACCCTTAGCAACACAACGGAACCTCACTAAAACCCTATGGGCTCCGTCAGAACACTGCAGGTGCCTACGGAACCCTACAGACCCCTACGGAATACTACCAGCCGCTACGGAAACCTATGGCCCCTACGGAACTCTACGGAACCTGACAGAAACACTGTGCGCCCCTACAGGCCCTTGCGGGCACTTGCAGAACTCTGCAGGAACCCACGGAAATTTATGGAACCCTACCAGCCCCTACGGGAGCCTAAAGACCCTTGCAGGCAGTTACGGAACGGTACAGGGCCCTAGGGAACGTTACCAGCCACTACGGAACTCTACGGGCCCCTACGGAACCCTGCAGAACCCTCCAGAACCTTACAGAATCCCACGGATTCCTACAGACTCCTGCGGGCACTTACTCAACCCTAGAGGACCCTACAGAACACTGCCAGCCCCTATGGAAGGAACCCTACGGGCCCCTACAGAACACTACTGGCTCCTGCGGTACTCTACAGGCCTCTAGGGAACCTACGAAGCTCTACGGAGCCCTATGGATCCTTACGGAACAGTACGGGCCCCTTCAGACCTCTGCGGGCGCTTATGGAAACCTACAGGACCCTACGGAACTGTACGAGACTCTAGAGGCCCCTAGGGAACACCACAGGCCCCTACGGAACCGTACGAGACTCTACAGGCCCCTAGGGAACACCACAGGCCCCTACGGAACCCTACACAACCCTCTGGAAACTTATGGCACCCTACAAGCTCCTACCAACCCCTGCGGGCACTTACACAACCCTACAGGCCCCTACGGAAATCTACGGGACTCCACGGGCCCCTAGGGAAGCCTACAGATTTCGACGGAACCCTACAAGCCCCTCTGGAACCCTACAGAATACTCCAGGACCCGACAGCACTCTACAAGACCCTTAGCAACACAACGGAACCTCACTAAAACCCTATGGGCTCCTCCAGAACACTGCAGGCGCCTACGGAACCCTACAGACCCCTACGGAACCCTACAGACACCTGCGGGCACTTACAGAAGCCTGCAGGCCCCTACAGAACCCTACAGGTCCATACAGAACCCCACAGGGCCCTACGGAACTTTACCAGCCACTACGGAACTCTACGGGCCCCTACGGAACCCTGCAGAACCCTCCAGAACCTTACAGAATCCCACGGATTCCTACAGACTCCTGCGGGCACTTCCTCAACCCTAGAGGACCCTACGGAACACTGCCAGCCCCTATGGAAGGAACCCTACGGGCCCCTACAGAACACTACTGGCTCCTGCGGTACTCTACAGGCCTCTAGGGAACCTACGAAGCTCTACGGAGCCCTATGGATCCTTACGGAACAGTACGGGCCCCTTCAGACCTCTGCGGGCGCTTATGGAAACCTACAGGACCCTACGGAACTGTACGAGACTCTAGAGGCCCCTAGGGAACACTACAGGCCCCTACGGAACCGTACGAGACTCTACAGGCCCCTAGGGAACACCACAGGCCCCTACGGAACCGTACGAGACTCTACAGGCCCCTAGGGAACACCACAGGCCATTACGGAACCCTACACAACCCTCTGGAAACTTATGGCACCCTACAAGCTCCTACCAACCCCTGCGGGCACTTACACAACCCTACAGGTCCCTACGGAAATCTACGGGACTCCACGGGCCCCTAGGGAAGCCTACAGATTTCAACGGAACCCTACGAGCCCCTCTGGAACCCTACAGAATACTCCAGGACCCGACAGCACTCTACAAGACCCTTAGCAACACAACGGAACCTCACTAAAACCCTATGGGCTCCGTCAGAACACTGCAGGTGCCTACGGAACCCTACAGACCCCTACGGAATACTACCAGCCGCTACGGAAACATATGGCCCCTACGGAACTCTACGGAACCTGACAGAAACACTGTGCGCCCCTACAGGCCCTTGCGGGCACTTGCAGAACTCTGCAGGAACCCACGGAACTTTATGGAACCCTACCAGCCCCTACGGAAGCCTAAAGAGCCTTGCAGGCAGTTACGGAACGGTACAGGGCCCTAGGGAACGTTACCAGCCACTACGGAACTCTACGGGCCCCTACGGAACCCTGCAGAACCCTCCAGAACCTTACAGAATCCCACGGATTCCTACAGACTCCTGCGGGCACTTACTCAACCCTAGAGGACCCTACGGAACACTGCCAGCCCCTATGGAAGGAACCCTACGGGCCCCTACAGAACACTACTGGCTCCTGCGGTACTCTACAGGCCTCTAGGGAACCTACGAAGCTCTACGGAACCCTATGGATCCTTACGGAACAGTACGGGCCCCTTCAGACCTCTGCGGGCACTTATGGAAACCTACAGGACCCTACGGAACTGTACGAGACTCTACAGGCCCCTAGGGAACACTACAGGCCCCTACGGAACCGTACGAGACTCTACAGGCCCCTAGGGAACACCACAGGCCCCTACGGAACCGTACGAGACTCTACAGGCCCCTAGGGAACACCACAGGCCCCTACGGAACCCTACACTACCCTCTGGAAATTTATGGCACCCTACAAGCTCCTACCAACCCCTGCGGGCACTTACACAACCCTACAGGCCCCTACGGAAATCTACGGGACTCCACGGGCCCCTAGGGAAGCCTACAGATTTCGACGGAACTCTACCAGCCCCTCTGGAACCCTACAGAATACTCCAGGACCCGACAGCACTCTACAAGACCCTTAGCAACACAACGGAACCTCACTAAAACCCTATGGGATCCTCCAGAACACTGCAGGTGCCTACGGAACCCTACAGACCCCTACGGAACCCTACAGACACCTGCGGGCACTTACAGAACCCTGCAGGCCCCTACAGAACCCTACAGGTCCATACAGAACCCCACAGGGCCCTACGGAACTTTACCAGCCACTACGGAACTCTACGGGCCCCTACGGAACCCTGCAGAACGCTCCAGAACCTTACAGAATCCCACGGATTCCTACAGACTCCTGCGCGCACTTACTCAACCCTAGAGGACCCTACGGAACACTGCCAGCCCCTATGGAAGGAACCCTATGGGCCCCTACAGAACACTACTGGCTCCTGCGGTACTCTACAGGCCTCTAGGGAACCTACGAAGCTCTACAGGCCCCTATGGATCCTTACGGAACAGTACGGGCCCCTTCAGACCTCTGCGGGCGCTTATGGAAACCTACAGGACCCTACGGAACTGTACGAGACTCTAGAGGCCCCTAGGGAACACTACAGGCCCCTACGGAACCGTACGAGACTCTAGAGGCCCCTAGGGAACACTACAGGCCCCTACGGAACCGTACGAGACTCTACAGGCCCCTCGGGAACACCACAGGCCCCTACGGAACCGTACGAGACTCTACAGGCCCCTAGGGAACACCACAGGCCCCTACGGAACCCTACACAACCCTCTGGAAACTTATGGCACCCTACAAGCTCCTACCAACCCCTGCGGGCACTTACACAACCCTACAGGCCCCTACGGAAATCTACGGGACTCCACGGGCCCCTAGGGAAGCCTACAGATTTCAACGGAACCCTACGAGCCCCTCTGGAACCCTACAGAATACTCCAGGACCCGACAGCACTCTACAAGACCCTTAGCAACACAACGGAACCTCACTAAAACCCTATGGGCTCCTCCAGAACACTGCAGGCGCCTACGGAACCCTACAGACCCCTACGGAACCCTACAGACACCTGCGGGCACTTACAGAAGCCTGCAGGCCCCTACAGAACCCTACAGGTCCATACAGAACCCCACAGGGCCCTACGGAACTTTACCAGCCACTACGGAACTCTACGGGCTCCTACGGAACCCTGCAGAACCCTCCAGAACCTTACAGAATCCCACGGATTCCTACAGACTCCTGCGGGCACTTCCTCAACCCTAGAGGACCCTACGGAACACTGCCAGCCCCTATGGAAGGAACCCTACGGGCCCCTACAGAACACTACTGGCTCCTGCGGTACTCTACAGGCCTCTAGGGAACCTACGAAGCTCTACGGAGCCCTATGGATCCTTACGGAACAGTACGGGCCCCTTCAGACCTCTGCGGGCGCTTATGGAAACCTACAGGACCCTACGGAACTGTACGAGACTCTAGAGGCCCCTAGGGAACACTACAGGCCCCTACGGAACCGTACGAGACTCTACAGGCCCCTAGGGAACACTACAGGCCCCTACGGAACCGTACGAGACTCTACAGGCCCCTAGGGAACACCACAGGCCATTACGGAACCCTACACAACCCTCTGGAAACTTATGGCACCCTACAAGCTCCTACCAACCCCTGCGGGCACTTACACAACCCTACAGGCCCCTACGGAAATCTACGGGACTCCACGGGCCCCTAGGGAAGCCTACAGATTTCAACGGAACCCTGCGAGCCCCTCTGGAACCCTACAGAATACTCCAGGACCCGACAGCACTCTACAAGACCCTTAGCAACACAACGGAACCTCACTAAAACCCTATGGGCTCCGTCAGAACACTGCAGGTGCCTACGGAACCCTACAGACCCCTACGGAATACTACCAGCCGCTACGGAAACCTATGGCCCCTACGGAACTCTACGGAACCTGACAGAAACACTGTGCGCCCCTACAGGCCCTTGCGGGCACTTGCAGAACTCTGCAGGAACCCACGGAACTTTATGGAACCCTACCAGCCCCTACGGAAGCCTAAAGACCCTTGCAGGCAGTTACGGAACGGTACAGGGCCCTAGGGAACGTTACCAGCCACTACGGAACTCTACGGGCCCCTACGGAACCCTGCAGAACCCTCCAGAACCTTACAGAATCCCACGGATTCCTACAGACTCCTGCGGGCACTTACTCAACCCTAGAGGACCCTACGGAACACTGCCAGCCCCTATGGAAGGAACCCTACGGGCCCCTACAGAACACTACTGGCTCCTGCGGTACTCTACAGGCCTCTAGGGAACCTACGAAGCTCTACGGAACCCTATGGATCCTTACGGAACAGTACGGGCCCCTTCAGACCTCTGCGGGCGCTTATGGAAACCTACAGGACCCTACGGAACTGTACGAGACTCTACAGGCCCCTAGGGAACACTACAGGCCCCTACGGAACCGTACGAGACTCTACAGGCCCCTAGGGAACACCACAGGCCCCTACGGAACCCTACACTACCCTCTGGAAACTTCTGGCACCCTACAAGCTCCTACCAACCCCTGCGGGCACTTACACAACCCTACAGGCCCCTACGGAAATCTACGGGACTCCACGGGCCCCTAGGGAAGCTTACAGATTTCAACGGAACCCTACAAGCCCCTCTGGAACCCTACAGAATACTCCAGGACCCAACAGCACTCTACAAGACCCTTAGCAACACAACGGAACCTCACTAAAACCCTATGGGCTCCTCCAGAACACTGCAGGCGCCTACGGAACCCTACAGACCCCTACGGAACCCTACAGACACCTGCGGGCACTTACAGAAGCCTGCAGGCCCCTACAGAACCCTACAGGTCCATACAGAACCCCACAGGGCCCTACGGAACTTTACCAGCCACTACGGAACTCTACGGGCCCCTACGGAACCCTGCAGAACCCTCCAGAACCTTACAGAATCCCACGGATTCCTACAGACTCCTGCGGGCACTTACTCAACCCTAGAGGACCCTACGGAACACTGCCAGCCCCTATGGAAGGAACCCTACGGGCCCCTACAGAACACTACTGGCTCCTGCGCTACTCTACAGGCCTCTAGGGAACCTACGAAGCTCTACGGAGCCCTATGGATCCTTACGGAACAGTACGGGCCCCTTCAGACCTCTGCGGGCGCTTATGGAAACCTACAGGACCCTACGGAACTGTACGAGACTCTAGAGGCCCCTAGGGAACACCACAGGCCCCTACGGAACCGTACGAGACTCTACAGGCCCCTCGGGAACACTACAGGCCCCTACGGAACCGTACGAGACTCTACAGGCCCCTAGGGAACACCACAGGCCCCTACGGAACCCTACACAACCCTCTGGAAACTTATGGCACCCTACAAGCTCCTACCAACCCCTGCGGGCACTTACACAACCCTACAGGCCCCTACGGAAATCTACGGGACTCCACGGGCCCCTAGGGAAGCCTACAGATTTCAACGGAACCCTACGAGCCCCTCTGGAACCCTACAGAATACTCCAGGACCCGACAGCACTCTACAAGACCCTTAGCAACACAACGGAACCTCACTAAAACCCTATGGGCTCCGTCAGAACACTGCAGGTGCCTACGGAACCCTACAGACCCCTACGGAATACTACCAGCCGCTACGGAAACCTATGGCCCCTACGGAACTCTACGGAACCTGACAGAAACACTGTGCGCCCCTACAGGCCCTTGCGGGCACTTGCAGAACTCTGCAGGAACCCACGGAAATTTATGGAACCCTACCAGCCCCTACGGGAGCCTAAAGACCCTTGCAGGCAGTTACGGAACGGTACAGGGCCCTAGGGAACGTTACCAGCCACTACGGAACTCTACGGGCCCCTACGGAACCCTGCAGAACCCTCCAGAACCTTACAGAATCCCACGGATTCCTACAGACTCCTGCGGGCACTTACTCAACCCTAGAGGACCCTACAGAACACTGCCAGCCCCTATGGAAGGAACCCTACGGGCCCCTACAGAACACTACTGGCTCCTGCGGTACTCTACAGGCCTCTAGGGAACCTACGAAGCTCTACGGAGCCCTATGGATCCTTACGGAACAGTACGGGCCCCTTCAGACCTCTGCGGGCGCTTATGGAAACCTACAGGACCCTACGGAACTCTACGAGACTCTAGAGGCCCCTAGGGAACACCACAGGCCCCTACGGAACCGTACGAGACTCTACAGGCCCCTAGGGAACACCACAGGCCCCTACGGAACCCTACACAACCCTCTGGAAACTTATGGCATCCTACAAGCTCCTACCAACCCCTGCGGGCACTTACACAACCCTACAGGCCCCTACGGAAATCTACGGGACTCCACGGGCCCCTAGGGAAGCCTACAGATTTCGACGGAACCCTACAAGCCCCTCTGGAACCCTACAGAATACTCCAGGACCCGACAGCACTCTACAAGACCCTTAGCAACACAACGGAACCTCACTAAAACCCTATGGGCTCCTCCAGAACACTGCAGGCGCCTACGGAACCCTACAGACCCCTACGGAACCCTACAGACACCTGCGGGCACTTACAGAAGCCTGCAGGCCCCTACAGAACCCTACAGGTCCATACAGAACCCCACAGGGCCCTACGGAACTTTACCAGCCACTACGGAACTCTACGGGCTCCTACGGAACCCTGCAGAACCCTCCAGAACCTTACAGAATCCCACGGATTCCTACAGACTCCTGCGGGCACTTCCTCAACCCTAGAGGACCCTACGGAACACTGCCAGCCCCTATGGAAGGAACCCTACGGGCCCCTACAGAACACTACTGGCTCCTGCGGTACTCTACAGGCCTCTAGGGAACCTACGAAGCTCTACGGAGCCCTATGGATCCTTACGGAACAGTACGGGCCCCTTCAGACCTCTGCGGGCGCTTATGGAAACCTACAGGACCCTACGGAACTGTACGAGACTCTAGAGGCCCCTAGGGAACACTACAGGCCCCTACGGAACCGTACGAGACTCTACAGGCCCCTAGGGAACACTACAGGCCCCTACGGAACCGTACGAGACTCTACAGGCCCCTAGGGAACACCACAGGCCATTACGGAACCCTACACAACCCTCTGGAAACTTATGGCACCCTACAAGCTCCTACCAACCCCTGCGGGCACTTACACAACCCTACAGGCCCCTACGGAAATCTACGGGACTCCACGGGCCCCTAGGGAAGCCTACAGATTTCAACGGAACCCTGCGAGCCCCTCTGGAACCCTACAGAATACTCCAGGACCCGACAGCACTCTACAAGACCCTTAGCAACACAACGGAACCTCACTAAAACCCTATGGGCTCCGTCAGAACACTGCAGGTGCCTACGGAACCCTACAGACCCCTACGGAATACTACCAGCCGCTACGGAAACCTATGGCCCCTACGGAACTCTACGGAACCTGACAGAAACACTGTGCGCCCCTACAGGCCCTTGCGGGCACTTGCAGAACTCTGCAGGAACCCACGGAACTTTATGGAACCCTACCAGCCCCTACGGAAGCCTAAAGAGCCTTGCAGGCAGTTACGGAACGGTACAGGGCCCTAGGGAACGTTACCAGCCACTACGGAACTCTACGGGCCCCTACGGAACCCTGCAGAACCCTCCAGAACCTTACAGAATCCCACGGATTCCTACAGACTCCTGCGGGCACTTACTCAACCCTAGAGGACCCTATGGAACACTGCCAGCCCCTATGGAAGGAACCCTACGGGCCCCTACAGAACACTACTGGCTCCTGCGGTACTCTACAGGCCTCTAGGGAACCTACGAAGCTCTACGGAGCCCTATGGATCCTTACGGAACAGTACGGGCCCCTTCAGACCTCTGCGGGCGCTTATGGAAACCTACAGGACCCTACGGAACTGTACGAGACTCTAGAGGCCCCTAGGGAACACTACAGGCCCCTACGGAACCGTACGAGACTCTAGAGGCCCCTAGGGAACACTACAGGCCCCTACGGAACCGTACGAGACTCTACAGGCCCCTCGGGAACACCACAGGCCCCTACGGAACCGTACGAGACTCTACAGGCCCCTAGGGAACACCACAGGCCCCTACGGAACCCTACACAACCCTCTGGAAACTTATGGCACCCTACAAGCTCCTACCAACCCCTGCGGGCACTTACACAACCCTACAGGCCCCTACGGAAATCTACGGGACTCCACGGGCCCCTAGGGAAGCCTACAGATTTCAACGGAACCCTACGAGCCCCTCTGGAACCCTACAGAATACTCCAGGACCCGACAGCACTCTACAAGACCCTTAGCAACACAACGGAACCTCACTAAAACCCTATGGGCTCCTCCAGAACACTGCAGGTGCCTACGGAACCCTACAGACCCCCACGGAATACTACCAGCCGCTACGGAAACCTATGGCCCCTACGGAACTCTACGGAACCTGACAGAAACACTGTGCGCCCCTACAGGCCCTTGCGGGAACTTGCAGAACTCTGCAGGAACCCACGGAACTTTATGGAACCCTACCAGCCCCTACGGAAGCCTAAAGACCCTTGCAGGCAGTTACGGAACGGTACAGGGCCCTAGGGAACGTTACCAGCCACTACGGAACTATACGGGCCCCTACGGAACCCTGCAGAACCCTCCAGAACCTTACAGAATCCCACGGATTCCTACAGACTCCTGCGGGCACTTACTCAACCCTAGAGGACCCTACGGAACACTGCCAGCCCCTATGGAAGGAACCCTACGGGCCCCTACAGAACACTACTGGCTCCTGCGGTACTCTACAGGCCTCTAGGGAACCTACGAAGCTCTACGGAACCCTATGGATCCTTACGGAACAGTACGGGCCCCTTCAGACCTCTGCGGGCGCTTATGGAAACCTACAGGACCCTACGGAACTGTACGAGACTCTACAGGCCCCTAGGGAACACTACAGGCCCCTACGGAACCGTACGAGACTCTACAGGCCCCTCGGGAACACCACAGGCCCCTACGGAACCGTACGAGACTCTACAGGCCCCTAGGGAACACCACAGGCCCCTACGGAACCCTACACTACCCTCTGGAAATTTATGGCACCCTACAAGCTCCTACCAACCCCTGCGGGCACTTACACAACCCTACAGGCCCCTACGGAAATCTACGGGACTCCACGGGCCCCTAGGGAAGCCTACAGATTTCGACGGAACCCTACCAGCCCCTCTGGAACCCTACAGAATACTCCAGGACCCGACAGCACTCTACAAGACCCTTAGCAACACAATGGAACCTCACTAAAACCCTATGGGCTCCTCCAGAACACTGCAGGCGCCTACGGAACCCTACAGACCCCTACGGAACCCTACAGACACCTGCGGGCACTTACAGAAGCCTGCAGGCCCCTACAGAACCCTACAGGTCCATACAGAACCCCACAGGGCCCTACGGAACTTTACCAGCCACTACGGAACTCTACGGGCCCCTACGGAACCCTGCAGAACCCTCCAGAACCTTACAGAATCCCACGGATTCCTACAGACTCCTGCGGGCACTTACTCAACCCTAGAGGACCCTACGGAACACTGCCAGCCCCTATGGAAGGAACCCTACGGGCCCCTACAGAACACTACTGGCTCCTGCGGTACTCTACAGGCCTCTAGGGAACCTACGAAGCTCTACGGAGCCCTATGGATCCTTACGGAACAGTACGGGCCCCTTCAGACCTCTGCGGGCGCTTATGGAAACCTACAGGACCCTACGGAACTGTACGAGACTCTAGAGGCCCCTAGGGAACACCACAGGCCCCTACGGAACCGTACGAGACTCTACAGGCCCCTAGGGAACACCACAGGCCCCTACGGAACCGTACGAGACTCTACAGGCCCCTAGGGAACACCACAGGCCCCTACGGAACCCTACACAACCCTCTGGAAACTTATGGCACCCTACAAGCTCCTACCAACCCCTGCGGGCACTTACACAACCCTACAGGCCCCTACGGAAATCTACGGGACTCCACGGGCCCCTAGGGAAGCCTACAGATTTCAACGGAACCCTACGAGCCCCTCTGGAACCCTACAGAATACTCCAGGACCCGACAGCACTCTACAAGACCCTTAGCAACACAACGGAACCTCACTAAAACCCTATGGGCTCCATCAGAACACTGCAGGTGCCTACGGAACCCTACAGACCCCTACGGAATACTACCAGCCCCTACAGAAACCTATGGCCCCTACGGAACTCTACGGAACCTGACAGAAACACTGTGCGCCCCTACAGGCCCTTGCGGGCCCTTGCAGAACTCTGCAGGAACCCACGGAACTTTATGGAACCCTACCAGCCCCTACGGAAGCCTAAAGACCCTTGCAGGCAGTTACGGAACGGTACAGGGCCCTAGGGAACGTTACCAGCCACTACGGAACTCTACGGGCCCCTACGGAACCCTGCAGAACCCTCCAGAACCTTACAGAATCCCACGGATTCCTACAGACTCCTGCGGGCACTTACTCAACCCTAGAGGACCCTACGGAACACTGCCAGCCCCTATGGAAGGAACCCTACGGGCCCCTACAGAACACTACTGGCTCCTGCGGTACTCTACAGGCCTCTAGGGAACCTACGAAGCTCTACGGAGCCCTATGGATCCTTACGGAACAGTACGGGCCCCTTCAGACCTCTGCGGGCGCTTATGGAAACCTACAGGACCCTACGGAACTGTACGAGACTCTACAGGCCCCTAGGGAACACTACAGGCCCCTACGGAACCGTACGATACTCTACAGGCCCCTAGGGAACACCACAGGCCCCTACGGAACCGTACGAGACTCTACAGGCCCCTAGGGAACACCACAGGCCCCTACGGAACCCTACACTACCCTCTGGAAATTTATGGCACCCTACAAGCTCCTACCAACCCCTGCGGGCACTTACACAACCCTACAGGCCCCTACGGAAATCTACGGGACTCCACGGGCCCCTAGGGAAGCCTACAGATTTCGACGGAACTCTACCAGCCCCTCTGGAACCCTACAGAATACTCCAGGACCCGACAGCACTCTACAAGACCCTTAGCAACACAACGGAACCTCACTAAAACCCTATGGGCTCCTCCAGAACACTGCAGGTGCCTACGGAACTCTACAGACCCCTACGGAACCCTACAGACACCTGCGGGCACTTACAGAACCCTGCAGGCCCCTACAGAACCCTACAGGTCCATACAGAACCCCACAGGGCCCTACGGAACTTTACCAGCCACTACGGAACTCTACGGGCCCCTACGGAACCCTGCAGAACGCTCCAGAACCTTACAGAATCCCACGGATTCCTACAGACTCCTGCGGGCACTTACACAACCCTACAGGCCCCTACGGAAATCTACGGGACTCCACGGGCCCCTAGGGAAGCCTACAGATTTCGACGGAACCCTACCAGCCCCTCTGGAACCCTACAGAATACTCCAGGACCCGACAGCACTCTACAAGACCCTTAGCAACACAACGGAACCTCACTAAAACCCTATGGGCTCCTACAGAACACTGCAGGCGCCTACGGAACCCTACAGACCCCTACGGAACCCTACAGACACCTGCGGGCACTTACAGAAGCCTGCAGGCCCCTACAGAACCCTACAGGTCCATACAGAACCCCACAGGGCCCTACGGAACTTTACCAGCCACTACGGAACTCTACGGGCCCCTACGGAACCCTGCAGAACCCTCCAGAACCTTACAGAATCCCACGGATTCCTACAGACTCCTGCGGGCACTTCCTCAACCCTAGAGGACCCTACGGAACACTGCCAGCCCCTATGGAAGGAACCCTACGGGCCCCTACAGAACACTACTGGCTCCTGCGGTACTCTACAGGCCTCTAGGGAACCTACGAAGCTCTACGGAGCCCTATGGATCCTTACGGAACAGTACGGGCCCCTTCAGACCTCTGCGGGCGCTTATGGAAACCTACAGGACCCTACGGAACTGTACGAGACTCTACAGGCCCCTAGGGAACACTACAGGCCCCTACGGAACCGTACGAGACTCTACAGGCCCCTAGGGAACACCACAGGCCCCTACGGAACCCTACACAACCCTCTGGAAACTTATGGCACCCTACAAGCTCCTACCAACCCCTGCGGGCACTTACACAACCCTACAGGCCCCTACGGAAATCTACGGGACTCCACGGGCCCCTAGGGAAGCCTACAGATTTCAACGGAACCCTGCGAGCCCCTCTGGAACCCTACTGTCCCGGTTTGAAGTAAAACCGAACCAATTTTCTGTTCTGTAACTTTACATCCTAGCTAGGCCTCCTCTAACTCTCTGAAATTAACGGCATATTGTGGAGAAAACTGCTCGTTCTCAGAGTGATAAGCCCAATGTTTGTGCTCCATGCCAAGGAATGGTATGCAGGGAGGCCCTTGCTTATACTTATTGCTATAACAACCAAGGTCAGCCAATTTCGTTATTTGCCCCCTTAGAGGGTCGGAAACGGAAAAAACGTAGAGGGGTCACATCAGTGGGGAGGAGTGGACAGGACAGGTGACCCAAACCTGACCAACTAGGGTATTCCATCCCATCTGCCCCATGCTCAGTATAAAAGCTGAGGGATCAAAGGGTCAGCCCCTCTTCCTGCGATGGCCGACGTCCAGAGAGGACTCTGTCTGTTCATCTGCCTTTGATCCCGATCCGTGTGTTCCTGACTCCAGAGCTGGAATCCAGTTCCCATTCGTCACTGAGTCCAGTCTGGGACTTCCCCAGTGCCTGCCGGTGATGTGACTGTCATCCTGGGAGCTTGATACGGTTTTGTATATATTGTATCTATTTCATTATTTTCTTCTTTATTTTTATTTTAATATTAATTTTTCATTAAAGTAGTTTAGTTCATTCTAAACTTCTGAATCTCCTTATCTCTTTCTCCTCCTCTCTCCTCTTTTAGGGGGGGAAGGGGGGGGGGAAGGGCCATCTGCCGGTCCGGTTTTGGTAAATTCAGCCAAAACCACGACAGATTTAATGGCGCCCAACGTGGGGCTCGACGACTGTGGTTTGATAAGATTGCCTGAATAGTTTGAATTCCAGTTTGCTTTCACCATGTTGTACCTACAGGATATGGTATATGATATTTTTAGAGACTTTTGTATGAAGTTGATTGATTTAGTGGTGCTTAACTGGGTGGACATATTGACTTGTTGTATTGAGGTAGGTTTATATTTGTTCTGTGTTTGGATGCGGTGGTATAGGCGTGCTATGTTGGTGTGGGCTGGTGCTCAGGTGTATAATCTGAGATTTGCATTTGGTAGGGTATCTTCATGTTTCGGGCATCGTATAATAGATTCTGCCGCTAATTACACTTTTGACTTTGCCTGGGGAAAGTTTACTTTGCCTGTTCATGATTATTTAAAAATGTTACCAATTGAACTAAGGGGTGGAAAACCTACGGGCTGGACAGAGAAAGATTGTTATGATTGTCTCTGTCATGTGGGCCTGATTTTGATACTTATGACACTGAATGTGGTGCAGGCGTTAGATCTTATTAGACTTGAGGAATATCAGAATGAGCATCGAGTGACAGGCAACCTCGCTACTCAAACAACAGAGACACAAACAGTTGCTCCCCCAGCCCCAGCGACAATCGTAGCAGGAACACAAACAGTTGCCCCTCCAGCCCCGGTGACAGCCACAGCAGGGACACAAACAGTTGCCCCTCCAGCCCCAGCGAGAGTCACAGCAGGGACGCAAACAGTTACTTCCCCAGCCCCGGTGACAGTCACAGCAGGAACACAAACAGTTGCCCCCCCAGCCCCAGCGACAGTCACAGCAGGGACGCAGACAGTTGCTGCCCCAGCGAAAGTCTCAGTGCAGACACAAACAGAACCAGCCCCGGCCCCGGCCCAAGCCAAACCAGCGGCACCGGCCAAGGCCACGCCGACACCGGCGCCAACGGCATCGGCTGCTCCCCCACAGCCACCGGCACAAGCCAAGGCTCCGGCACCGGCTTCGGCACAAGCCGCGCCCCGGCCCGTCCCGGCCCCGGTCACTCCGCAGCCGGCGGTAAAAGTGACTCCGCCGCCCGCACCCCCCACATCTCCGTCGCCAGCCCCTCCTACGCCCGCAGCTGCACCGGCCGTTCCGGCCCCGACAGCCAGCGCTGCCACTGCTCCAGCTCCCAACCCGAGCCCTGCCGCTCCCCCAGCGCCAGCAGAACCGGCACAAGTTGCTCCGGTGACCAGGAAGCAGAAAAAGAGGTTGGCTCCGTCCCCTGCTCCTTACGACAAGGACATGCCCAAGCCAGACAGCAAGGGAGAGGGTTCCTCTGATGAAGATGCAGGACAGGGCCCGTCTGGTGTAGATAAAGGAAAGCACCCTCTTACAACACAGTCAACAGCCCCTTCTCAGGTAGATAGGGGAGAGGGTCCTTCTCAACCAGCCTCAATACAGGATGATGCCTCAGATGTAGATGTAATTATTAACTCTTTGTCCTTAAAGGATTTGCGAAATCTGAGGAAGGATTTTACTCGTCATGATGGGGAGCCACTTCTCTCTTGGTTGCTCCGATGCTGGGACAGTGGAGCTAATTCCATAGACTTAGATGGTAGAGAAGCCAGCCAGCTGGGAAATCTGGCCAAAGAGGGAGGTATTGATAAAGCGATTGGGAATAAGGCAGAGATTCTCAGTCTCTGGAGGCGACTGTTATCAGCTGTAAAGAGCAGATATCCCTTTAAGGATGATATCCAAAGCCGTCCAAGGCAATGGACCAGCATGGAGAAAGGTATTACATACCTGAGAGAACTGGCTATTCGAGAAGTGATTTATGGTGATTGGCAAGTGACTATAAATCCTGATGAAATGCCATGTCAACGACCTTTGTTGAAAAAGTTTGTGCAGAGTGCACCATCAGTGTATTCCCACACTTTGTCAACAATGGTCTGGGGAGCATCTGATACTGATACACCAACTGTAAATGAGGTCGCTGATAGGGTGCGACAGTATGAAGATAGTCTCTCTCGTCCCATCGGTGTTGCAGCAATAGAAAACCTGACTAAGAAAATGGCTGAACAAACTGAGAAAATGGCTGAACAAAATAAAACACAGACTGAGGCCATAGAGAATATGAATAAGACACAGAATGAGACAATAGAGAAAATGACCAAGGCAATAGTTGAGCAAAACGACACAATTTTTCACAAACTGCTTGAAAAACTTGCTGAGATTGGGAGAGAATCTTACTCTTCTCCAGCTCAGACTCAAGTTGCAGCTCAGGCTCAAGTTGCAGCTCAGGCTCAAGCTCCTGCTCAGATCCAAGTTGCAGCTCAGACTGAGGTGCCTGCTCAGACCCAAGCTGCAGTTAAGACCAGAGTTGCAGCTGTTAAGAAAAAACGCCCTCCTATGAGACCAACCAAAGGGAAACAGGACTCGTTCCGAGGTTTCCTGTGGCTTTGCCTCTGCAATAATGGAGAGGACATGAGGAGATGGGATAAAAAACCTACTTCAGCCCTGCAGGCACGAGTGCTTGAGTTGCAAGGTAAAGCAAACAGAAGAAAGGATGGTTACATGAATATGGCTGCTCCAGTTCAGAATATGCACTGCCCCTGTCCAGACAGGAACTCACCTTGCAATTGGAGATGCTGTCCTCAGCATTAGGGTTGCCCTGCCTCCAGCCAGGAGGAGGAGAGGGATAACCGAGTTTATTGGACTGTGTGGATTCGATGGCCTGGCACATTAGAGCCACGAAAGTATAGAGCCCTGGTGGACACTGGTGCACAGTGTACCCTAATGCCATCGAATCATAAAGGGACAGAATCAGTCACTATTGCAGGAGTGACAGGAGGATCTCAAGAACTGACTGTACTGGAGGCCGAAGTGAGCTTGAATAAGAATAAATGGGAAAAGCATCCTATTGTGACTGGCCCAGATGCTCCGTGCATCCTTGGCATAGACTACCTCAAGAGAGGGTATTTCAAAGACCCGAAAGGGTATCGGTGGGCTTTTGGTATAGCAGCTGTAGAGACTGAGGGTGTTACACAGCTGTCTACCTTACCTGGCCTTTCAGATGACCCTTCTGTGGTAGGATTGCTGAAGGTTGAAGAACAGCAGGTACCACTTGCTACTTCCACGGTGCATCGACGACAGTATCGCACTAACCGAGATTCTTTGATTCCCATTCAGAACCTGATTCGTCAGCTGGAGACTCAAGGAGTGATCAGCAAGACTCGCTCACCCTTTAACAGCCCGATATGGCCAGTGCGCAAGTCTGATGGTGACTGGCGTCTAACAGTAGACTATCGTGGCCTGAATGAAGTCACACCACCACTGAGTGCTGCTGTGCCAGACATGCTAGAACTGCAATATGAACTAGAGTCGAAGGCAGCCAAGTGGTATGCTACAATTGACATTGCTAATGCCTTTTTCTCTATTCCTTTAGCAGCAGAGTGCAGGCCACAGTTCGCTTTCACCTGGAGGGGTGTCCAGTATACCTGGAATCGACTGCCCCAGGGGTGGAAACACAGCCCTACTATTTGCCATGGACTGATCCAGACTGCACTGGAGAAGGGTGGAGCTCCAGAACACCTGCAATACATTGATGACATCATTGTATGGGGTAATACAGCAAAAGAAGTTTTCAAGAAAGGTAAGAAAGTAATTGAGATTCTTCTGAAAGCAGGTTTTGCTGTGAAAAGAGGTAAGGTCAAGGGACCTGCACGAAACATCCAATTCTTGGGAATTAAATGGCAAGATGGTCGTCGTCAGATCCCAATGGAGGTGATTAACAAAATAACAGCTATGTCCCCACCTACTAACAAAAAGGAAACACAAGCCTTCTTAGGCGTTGTGGGTTTCTGGAGAATGCATATTCCAGGTTATAGTCAGATTGTGAAACCTCTCTATGAAGTGACTCGAAAGAAAAATGAGTTTGTGTGGGGTCCTGAGCAACGACAAGCCTTTGAACAAATTAAACAGGAGATTGTGCGTGCAGTAGCACTTGGACCAGTCCGAAGAGGACAGGACATTAAAAATGTGCTGTATACTGCAGCTGGAGATAATGGCCCTACCTGGAGCCTATGGCAGAAAGGACCAGGGGAGACTCGAGGTCGACCCCTGGGATTTTGGAGTCGAGGCTACAAAGGCTCCGAGGCCAACTATACTCCAACTGAGAAAGAAATCTTGGCAGCGTATGAAGGAGTTAGAGCTGCTTCAGAAGTAATTGGTACTGAAGTACAGCTCCTCCTGGCGCCCCGATTGCCAGTGTTAGGTTGGATGTTCAAAGGTAAAGTTCCTTCTACTCATCATGCCACCGATGCTACCTGGAGTAAGTGGATTGCCTTAATCACACAGCGAGCTCGAATAGGAAATCCAAATCGTCCAGGAATTGTAGAAGTGATCACAAACTGGCCCGAAGGCGGAGATTTCACAATGCCACCAGAGGAGGTGGTAACACGTGCTGAGGAAGCCCCGCCATATAATGAACTCTCAGATAATGAGAAACAGTATGTTTTGTTCACTGATGGATCTTGTCGTATTGTAGGAAAGCATCGAAGATGGAAAGCTGCTGTATGGAGTCCTACACGACGAGTTGCAGAAGCTACTGAAGGAGAAGGTGAATCAAGTCAATTTGCAGAGGTAAAAGCTATCCAGCTGGCCCTAGACATTGCTGAGCGAGAAAAGTGGCCAATACTCTATCTTTATACTGACTCATGGATGGTGGCAAATGCTCTGTGGGGATGGTTAAAACAATGGAAGCAGAGCAACTGGCAGCGCAAGGGTAAACCCATTTGGGCTGCTGAATTATGGCAAGATATTGCTGATCGGCTAGAGAAACTAGTCGTGAAAGTACGCCATGTAGATGCCCACGTACCTATGAGTCGAGCCACTGAGGAACATCGAAACAATCAGCAAGTGGACCGAGCAGCTAAGATTTTCCAGACAGATTTAGACTGGGAACATAAAGGTGAATTGTTCTTAGCTCGATGGGCCCATGACACTTCAGGTCATCAAGGAAGAGATGCAACGTACAAATGGGCTCGTGACCGAGGGGTGGATTTAACCATGGACGCTATTGCACAGGTTATCCACGACTGTGAAACATGCGCCGAAATCAAGCAAGCTAAAAGGTTAAAACCTTTGTGGCATGGAGGTCGGTGGTTGAAATACAAGTATGGGGAGGCTTGGCAAATCGACTATATCACACTCCCTCAAACCCGCCAGGGTAAGCGTTACGTGCTTACAATGGTGGAAGGAAGCACCGGATGGTTGGAAACCTATGCCGTGCCCCATGCCACTGCCCGGAATACCATCCTGGGCCTTGAAAAGCAAGTCTTGTGGCGACATGGTACTCCAGAAAGAATTGAATCTGACAATGGAACTCATTTCAAAAACAATCTTATAAGTAGCTGGGCAAAAGAACATGGTATTGAGTGGATATATCATATTCCCTATCATGCACCAGCTTCTGGAAAAATTGAACGATACAATGGATTGTTAAAAACTACCCTAAAAGCGATGGGTGGTGGATCCTTTAAAAATTGGGACAAGCACTTAGCGCAAGCTACTTGGTTAGTTAATACCAGGGGATCCATCAATCGAGGTGGTCCTGCTCAATCAGACCTTTTACATATTGTAGAAGGGGATAAAGTCCCTGTGGTGCATGAAAGGAATATGCTGGGGAAAACTGTATGGGTTTTTCCTGCCTCGGGCAAAGGCAAACCCATTCGTGGGACTGTTTTTGCTCAAGGACCTGGATGTACTTGGTGGGTGATGCTGAAGAATGGAGAAGTTCAATGTGTACCTCAAGGGAATTTGACCCTGGGTGAGAATACTTAATTCCGAGTATGATGTTAGTTGTTTACAATACTAACAGTGTTCTATAAGTGTTTCTCAGGATGACACTGCAATGATGAAACCTAGCCGGATTGATCAAGTGGCGTCTAGTAAAACTTCTCTGAGATGGACATGTTACCCATGGGCACGAACCACAATGAATTTCATACTGTCTTTCCTACCCTGAGAACCTGATCTGCTGTGAAATGGACTTAAGCTTTTGTATATAGAGATAAATTATAACTGAGTGATTTACATATATCTATCTATATATGTATGTATGTATAGATTTTAGAGATGATGATAGTTGTAATCTAAGCATGATGCAAATGGTATGGAATAAGGGGTGGAATGTCCCGGTTTGAAGTAAAACCGAACCAATTTTCTGTTCTGTAACTTTACATCCTAGCTAGGCCTCCTCTAACTCTCTGAAATTAACGGCATATTGTGGAGAAAACTGCTCGTTCTCAGAGTGATAAGCCCAATGTTTGTGCTCCATGCCAAAGAAATGGTATGCAGGGAGGCCCTTGCTTATACTTATTGCTATAACAACCAAGGTCAGCCAATTTCGTTATTTGCCCCCTTAGAGGGTCGGAAACGGAAAAAACGTAGAGGGGTCACATCAGTGGGGAGGAGTGGACAGGACAGGTGACCCAAACCTGACCAACTAGGGTATTCCATCCCATCTGCCCCATGCTCAGTATAAAAGCTGAGGGATCAAAGGGTCAGCCCCTCTTCCTGCGATGGCCGACGTCCAGAGAGGACTCTGTCTGTTCATCTGCCTTTGATCCCGATCCGTGTGTTCCTGACTCCAGAGCTGGAATCCAGTTCCCATTCGTCACTGAGTCCAGTCTGGGACTTCCCCAGTGCCTGCCGGTGATGTGACTGTCATCCTGGGAGCTTGATACGGTTTTGTATATATTGTATCTATTTCATTATTTTCTTCTTTATTTTTATTTTAATATTAATTTTTCATTAAAGTAGTTTAGTTCATTCTAAACTTCTGAATCTCCTTATCTCTTTCTCCTCCTCTCTCCTCTTTTAGGGGGGGAAGGGGGGGGGGAAGGGCCATCTCCCGGTCCGGTTTTGGTAAATTCAGCCAAAACCACGACACCTACAGAATACTCCAGGACCCGACAGCACTCTACAAGACCCTTAG
This sequence comes from Numenius arquata, assembly GCF_964106895.1. Lineage (NCBI taxonomy): Eukaryota > Metazoa > Chordata > Aves > Charadriiformes > Scolopacidae > Numenius > Numenius arquata. The sequence continues at coordinate 38,308 of NW_027414863.1, forward strand.
CAACACAACGGAACCTCACTAAAACCCTATGGGCTCCGTCAGAACACTGCAGGTGCCTACGGAACCCTACAGACCCCTACGGAATACTACCAGCCGCTACGGAAACCTATGGCCCCTACGGAACTCTACGGAACCTGACAGAAACACTGTGCGCCCCTACAGGCCCTTGCGGGCACTTGCAGAACTCTGCAGGAACCCACGGAACTTTATGGAACCCTACCAGCCCCTACGGAAGCCTAAAGAGCCTTGCAGGCAGTTACGGAACGGTACAGGGCCCTAGGGAACGTTACCAGCCACTACGGAACTCTACGGGCCCCTACGGAACCCTGCAGAACCCTCCAGAACCTTACAGAATCCCACGGATTCCTACAGACTCCTGCGGGCACTTACTCAACCCTAGAGGACCCTACGGAACACTGCCAGCCCCTATGGAAGGAACCCTACGGGCCCCTACAGAACACTACTGGCTCCTGCGGTACTCTACAGGCCTCTAGGGAACCTACGAAGCTCTACGGAGCCCTATGGATCCTTACGGAACAGTACGGGCCCCTTCAGACCTCTGCGGGCGCTTATGGAAACCTACAGGACCCTACGGAACTGTACGAGACTCTACAGGCCCCTAGGGAACACCACAGGCCCCTACGGAACCGTACGAGACTCTACAGGCCCCTAGGGAACACCACAGGCCCCTACGGAACCCTACACAACCCTCTGGAAACTTATGGCACCCTACAAGCTCCTACCAACCCCTGCGGGCACTTACACAACCCTACAGGCCCCTACGGAAATCTACGGGACTCCACGGGCCCCTAGGGAAGCCTACAGATTTCAACGGAACCCTACAAGCCCCTCTGGAACCCTACAGAATACTCCAGGACCCGACAGCACTCTACAAGACCCTTAGCAACACAACGGAACCTCACTAAAACCCTATGGGCTCCTCCAGAACACTGCAGGCGCCTACGGAACCCTACAGACCCCTGCGGAATACTACCAGCCGCTACGGAAAACTATGGCCCCTACGGAACTCTACGGAACCTGACAGAAACACTGTGCGCCCCTACAGGCCCTTGCGGGCCCTTGCAGAACTCTGCAGGAACCCACGGAACTTTATGGAACCCTACCAGCCCCTACGGAAGCCTAAAGACCCTTGCAGGCAGTTACGGAACGGTACAGGGCCCTAGGGAACGTTACCAGCCACTACGGAACTCTACGGGCCCCTACGGAACCCTGCAGAACCCTCCAGAACCTTACAGAATCCCACGGATTCCTACAGACTCCTGCGGGCACTTACTCAACCCTAGAGGACCCTACGGAACACTGCCAGCCCCTATGGAAGGAACCCTACGGGCCCCTACAGAACACTACTGGCTCCTGCGGTACTCTACAGGCCTCTAGGGAACCTACGAAGCTCTACAGAACCCTATGGATCCTTACGGAACAGTACGGGCCCCTTCAGACCTCTGCGGGCGCTTATGGAAACCTACAGGACCCTACGGAACTGTACGAGACTCTACAGGCCCCTAGGGAACACTACAGGCCCCTTCGGAACCGTACGAGACTCTACAGGCCCCTAGGGAACACCACAGGCCCCTACGGAACCGTACGAGACTCTACAGGCCCCTAGGGAACACCACAGGCCCCTACGGAACCCTACACTACCCTCTGGAAATTTATGGCACCCTACAAGCTCCTACCAACCCCTGCGGGCACTTACACAACCCTACAGGCCCCTACGGAAATCTACGGGACTCCACGGGCCCCTAGGGAAGCCTACAGATTTCGACGGAACCCTACGAGCCCCTCTGGAACCCTACAGAATACTCCAGGACCCGACAGCACTCTACAAGACCCTTAGCAACACAATGGAACCTCACTAAAACCCTATGGGCTCCTCCAGAACACTGCAGGCGCCTACGGAACCCTACAGACCCCTACGGAACCCTACAGACACCTGCGGGCACTTACAGAAGCCTGCAGGCCCCTACAGAACCCTACAGGTCCATACAGAACCCCACAGGGCCCTACGGAACTTTACCAGCCACTACGGAACTCTACGGGCCCCTACGGAACCCTGCAGAACCCTCCAGAACCTTACAGAATCCCACGGATTCCTACAGACTCCTGCGGGCACTTACTCAACCCTAGAGGACCCTACGGAACACTGCCAGCCCCTATGGAAGGAACCCTACGGGCCCCTACAGAACACTACTGGCTCCTGCGGTACTCTACAGGCCTCTAGGGAACCTACGAAGCTCTACGGAGCCCTATGGATCCTTACGGAACAGTACGGGCCCCTTCAGACCTCTGCGGGCGCTTATGGAAACCTACAGGACCCTACGGAACTGTACGAGACTCTACAGGCCCCTAGGGAAGACCACAGGCCCCTACGGAACCGTACGAGACTCTACAGGCCCCTAGGGAACACCACAGGCCCCTACGGAACCGTACGAGACTCTACAGGCCCCTAGGGAACACCACAGGCCCCTACGGAACCCTACACAACCCTCTGGAAACTTATGGCACCCTACAAGCTCCTACCAACCCCTGCGGGCACTTACACAACCCTACAGGCCCCTACGGAAATCTACGGGACTCCACGGGCCCCTAGGGAAGCCTACAGATTTCGACGGAACTCTACCTTCCCCTCTGGAACCCTACAGAATACTCCAGGACCCGACAGCACTCTACAAGACCCTTAGCAACACAACGGAACCTCACTAAAACCCTATGGGCTTCTCCAGAACACTGCAGGTGCCTACGGAACCCTACAGACCCCTACGGAATACTGCCAGCCGCTACGGAAACCTATGGCCCCTACGGAACTCTACGGAACCTGACAGAAACACTGTGCGCCCCTACAGGCCCTTGCGGGCACTTGCAGAACTCTGCAGGAACCCACGGAACTTTATGGAACCCTACCAGCCCCTACGGAAGCCTAAAGAGCCTTGCAGGCAGTTACGGAACGGTACAGGGCCCTAGGGAACGTTACCAGCCACTACGGAACTCTATGGGCCCCTACGGAACCCTGCAGAACCCTCCAGAACCTTACAGAATCCCACGGATTCCTACAGACTCCTGCGGGCACTTACTCAACCCTAGAGGACCCTACGGAACACTGCCAGCCCCTATGGAAGGAACCCTACGGGCCCCTACAGAACACTACTGGCTCCTGCGGTACTCTACAGGCCTCTAGGGAACCTACGAAGCTCTACGGAGCCCTATGGATCCTTACGGAACAGTACGGGCCCCTTCAGACCTCTGCGGGCGCTTATGGAAACCTACAGGACCCTACGGAACTGTACGAGACTCTAGAGGCCCCTAGGGAACACTACAGGCCCCTACGGAACCGTACGAGACTCTACAGGCCCCTAGGGAACACCACAGGCCCCTACGGAACCGTACGAGACTCTACAGGCCCCTAGGGAACACCACAGGCCCCTACGGAACCGTACGAGACTCTACAGGCCCCTAGGGAACAGCACAGGCCCCTACGGAACCCTACACAACCCTCTGGAAACTTATGGCACCCTACAAGCTCCTACCAACCCCTGCGGGCACTTACACAACCCTACAGGCCCCTACGGAAATCTACGGGACTCCACGGGCCCCTAGGGAAGCCTACAGATTTCAACGGAACCCTACAAGCCCCTCTGGAACCCTACAGAATACTCCAGGACCCGACAGCACTCTACAAGACCCTTAGCAACACAATGGAACCTCACTAAAACCCTATGGGCTCCTCCAGAACACTGCAGGCGCCTACGGAACCCTACAGACCCCTACGGAACCCTACAGACACCTGCGGGCACTTACAGAAGCCTGCAGGCCCCTACAGAACCCTACAGGTCCATACAGAACCCCACAGGGCCCTACGGAACTTTACCAGCCACTACGGAACTCTACGGGCCCCTACGGAACCCTGCAGAACCCTCCAGAACCTTACAGAATCCCACGGATTCCTACAGACTCCTGCGGGCACTTACTCAACCCTAGAGGACCCTACGGAACACTGCCAGCCCCTATGGAAGGAACCCTACGGGCCCCTACAGAACACTACTGGCTCCTGCGGTACTCTACAGGCCTCTAGGGAACCTACGAAGCTCTACGGAGCCCTATGGATCCTTACGGAACAGTACGGGCCCCTTCAGACCTCTGCGGGCGCTTATGGAAACCTACAGGACCCTACGGAACTGTACGAGACTCTAGAGGCCCCTAGGGAACACTACAGGCCCCTACGGAACCGTACGAGACTCTACAGGCCCCTAGGGAACACCACAGGCCCCTACGGAACCGTACGAGACTCTACAGGCCCCTAGGGAACACCACAGGCCCCTACGGAACCGTACGAGACTCTACAGGCCCCTAGGGAACAGCACAGGCCCCTACGGAACCCTACACAACCCTCTGGAAACTTATGGCACCCTACAAGCTCCTACCAACCCCTGCGGGCACTTACACAACCCTACAGGCCCCTACGGAAATCTACGGGACTCCACGGGCCCCTAGGGAAGCCTACAGATTTCAACGGAACCCTACAAGCCCCTCTGGAACCCTACAGAATACTCCAGGACCCGACAGCACTCTACAAGACCCTTAGCAACACAACGGAACCTCACTAAAACCCTATGGGCTCCATCAGAACACTGCAGGTGCCTACGGAACCCTACAGACCCCTACGGAATACTACCAGCCGCTACAGAAACCTATGGCCCCTACGGAACTCTACGGAACCTGACAGAAACACTGTGGGCCCCTACAGGCCCTTGCGGGCCCTTGCAGAACTCTGCAGGAACCCACGGAACTTTATGGAACCCTACCAGCCCCTACGGAAGCCTAAAGACCCTTGCAGGCAGTTACGGAACGGTACAGGGCCCTAGGGAACGTTACCAGCCACTACGGAACTCTACGGGCCCCTACGGAACCCTGCAGAACCCTCCAGAACCTTACAGAATCCCACGGATTCCTACAGACTCCTGCGGGCACTTACTCAACCCTAGAGGACCCTACGGAACACTGCCAGCCCCTATGGAAGGAACCCTACGGGCCCCTACAGAACACTACTGGCTCCTGCGGTACTCTACAGGCCTCTAGGGAACCTACGAAGCTCTACGGAACCCTATGGATCCTTACGGAACAGTACGGGCCCCTTCAGACCTCTGCGGGCGCTTATGGAAACCTACAGGACCCTACGGAACTGTACGAGACTCTACAGGCCCCTAGGGAACACTACAGGCCCCTACGGAACCGTACGAGACTCTACAGGCCCCTAGGGAACACCACAGGCCCCTACGGAACCGTACGAGACTCTACAGGCCCCTAGGGAACACCACAGGCCCCTACGGAACCCTACACTACCCTCTGGAAATTTATGGCACCCTACAAGCTCCTACCAACCCCTGCGGGCACTTACACAACCCTACAGGCCCCTACGGAAATCTACGGGACTCCACGGGCCCCTAGGGAAGCCTACAGATTTCGACGGAACTCTACCAGCCCCTCTGGAACCCTACAGAATACTCCAGGACCCGACAGCACTCTACAAGACCCTTAGCAACACAACGGAACCTCACTAAAACCCTATGGGCTCCTCCAGAACACTGCAGGTGCCTACGGAACCCTACAGACCCCTACGGAACCCTACAGACACCTGCGGGCACTTACAGAAGCCTGCAGGCCCCTACAGAACCCTACAGGTCCATACAGAACCCCACAGGGCCCTACGGAACTTTACCAGCCACTACGGAACTCTACGGGCCCCTACGGAACCCTGCAGAACCCTCCAGAACCTTACAGAATCCCACGGATTCCTACAGACTCCTGCGGGCACTTACACAACCCTACAGGCCCCTACGGAAATCTACGGGACTCCACGGGCCCCTAGGGAAGCCTACAGATTTCAACGGAACCCTACGAGCCCCTCTGGAACCCTACAGAATACTCCAGGACCCGACAGCACTCTACAAGACCCTTAGCAACACAACGGAACCTCACTAAAACCCTATGGGCTCCTCCAGAACACTGCAGGTGCCTACGGAACCCTACAGACCCCTACGGAATACTACCAGCCGCTACGGAAACCTATGGCCCCTACGGAACTCTACGGAACCTGACAGAAACACTGTGCGCCCCTACAGGCCCTTGCGGGCCCTTGCAGAACTCTGCAGGAACCCACGGAACTTTATGGAACCCTACCAGCCCCTACGGAAGCCTAAAGACCCTTGCAGGCAGTTACGGAACGGTACAGGGCCCTAGGGAACGTTACCAGCCACTACGGAACTCTACGGGCCCCTACGGAACCCTGCAGAACCCTCCAGAACCTTACAGAATCCCACGGATTCCTACAGACTCCTGCGGGCACTTACTCAACCCTAGAGGACCCTACGGAACACTGCCAGCCCCTATGGAAGGAACCCTACGGGCCCCTACAGAACACTACTGGCTCCTGCGGTACTCTACAGGCCTCTAGGGAACCTACGAAGCTCTACGGAACCCTATGGATCCTTACGGAACAGTACGGGCCCCTTCAGACCTCTGCGGGCGCTTATGGAAACCTACAGGACCCTACGGAACTGTACGAGACTCTACAGGCCCCTAGGGAACACTACAGGCCCCTACGGAACCGTACGATACTCTACAGGCCCCTAGGGAACACCACAGGCCCCTACGGAACCGTACGAGACTCTACAGGCCCCTAGGGAACACCACAGGCCCCTACGGAACCCTACACTACCCTCTGGAAATTTATGGCACCCTACAAGCTCCTACCAACCCCTGCGGGCACTTACACAACCCTACAGGCCCCTACGGAAATCTACGGGACTCCACGGGCCCCTAGGGAAGCCTACAGATTTCGACGGAACTCTACCAGCCCCTCTGGAACCCTACAGAATACTCCAGGACCCGACAGCACTCTACAAGACCCTTAGCAACACAACGGAACCTCACTAAAACCCTATGGGCTCCTCCAGAACACTGCAGGTGCCTACGGAACCCTACAGACCCCTACGGAACCCTACAGACACCTGCGGGCACTTACAGAACCCTGCAGGCCCCTACAGAACCCTACAGGTCCATACAGAACCCCACAGGGCCCTACGGAACTTTACCAGCCACTACGGAACTCTACGGGCCCCTACGGAACCCTGCAGAACCCTCCAGAACCTTACAGAATCCCACGGATTCCTACAGACTCCTGCGGGCACTTACTCAACACTAGAGGACCCTACGGAACACTGCCAGCCCCTATGGAAGGAACCCTACGGGCCCCTACAGAACACTACTGGCTCCTGCGGTACTCTACAGGCCTCTAGGGAACCTACGAAGCTCTACGGAGCCCTATGGATCCTTACGGAACAGTACGGGCCCCTTCAGACCTCTGCGGGCGCTTATGGAAACCTACAGGACCCTACGGAACTGTACGAGACTCTACAGGCCCCTAGGGAACACTACAGGCCCCTACGGAACCGTACGAGACTCTAGAGGCCCCTAGGGAACACTACAGGCCCCTACGGAACCCTACACAACCCTCTGGAAACTTATGGCACCCTACAAGCTCCTACCAACCCCTGCGGGCACTTACACAACCCTACAGGCCCCTACGGAAATCTACGGGACTCCACGGGCCCCTAGGGAAGCCTACAGATTTCAACGGAACCCTACGAGCCCCTCTGGAACCCTACAGAATACTCCAGGACCCGACAGCACTCTACAAGACCCTTAGCAACACAACGGAACCTCACTAAAACCCTATGGGCTCCTCCAGAACACTGCAGGTGCCTACGGAACCCTACAGACCCCTACGGAATACTACCAGCCGCTACGGAAACCTATGGCCCCTACGGAACTCTACGGAACCTGACAGAAACACTGTGCGCCCCTACAGGCCCTTGCGGGCCCTTGCAGAACTCTGCAGGAACCCACGGAACTTTATGGAACCCTACCAGCCCCTACGGAAGCCTAAAGAGCCTTGCAGGCAGTTACGGAACGGTACAGGGCCCTAGGGAACGTTACCAGCCACTACGGAACTCTACGGGCCCCTACGGAACCCTGCAGAACCCTCCAGAACCTTACAGAATCCCACGGATTCCTACAGACTCCTGCGGGCACTTACTCAACCCTAGAGGACCCTACGGAACACTGCCAGCCCCTATGGAAGGAACCCTACGGGCCCCTACAGAACACTACTGGCTCCTGCGGTACTCTACAGGCCTCTAGGGAACCTACGAAGCTCTACGGAGCCCTATGGATCCTTACGGAACAGTACGGGCCCCTTCAGACCTCTGCGGGCGCTTATGGAAACCTACAGGACCCTACGGAACTGTACGAGACTCTACAGGCCCCTAGGGAACACCACAGGCCCCTACGGAACCGTACGAGACTCTACAGGCCCCTAGGGAACACCACAGGCCCCTACGGAACCCTACACAACCCTCTGGAAACTTATGGCACCCTACAAGCTCCTACCAACCCCTGCGGGCACTTACACAACCCTACAGGCCCCTACGGAAATCTACGGGACTCCACGGGCCCCTAGGGAAGCTTACAGATTTCAACGGAACCCTACGAGCCCCTCTGGAACCCTACAGAATACTCCAGGACCCGACAGCACTCTACAAGACCCTTAGCAACACAACGGAACCTCACTAAAACCCTATGGGCTCCTCCAGAACACTGCAGGCGCCTACGGAACCCTACAGACCCCTACGGAATACTACCAGCCGCTACGGAAACCTATGGCCCCTACGGAACTCTACGGAACCTGACAGAAACACTGTGCGCCCCTACAGGCCCTTGCGGGCACTTGCAGAACTCTGCAGGAACCCACGGAACTTTATGGAACCCTACCAGCCCCTACGGAAGCCTAAAGACCCTTGCAGGCAGTTACGGAACGGTACAGGGCCCTAGGGAACGTTACCAGCCACTACGGAACTCTACGGGCCCCTACGGAACCCTGCAGAACCCTCCAGAACCTTACAGAATCCCACGGATTCCTACAGACTCCTGCGGGCACTTACTCAACCCTAGAGGACCCTACGGAACACTGCCAGCCCCTATGGAAGGAACCCTACGGGCCCCTACAGAACACTACTGGCTCCTGCGGTACTCTACAGGCCTCTAGGGAACCTACGAAGCTCTACGGAACCCTATGGATCCTTACGGAACAGTACGGGCCCCTTCAGACCTCTGCGGGCGCTTATGGAAACCTACAGGACCCTACGGAACTGTACGAGACTCTAGAGGCCCCTAGGGAACACTACAGGCCCCTACGGAACCGTACGAGACTCTACAGGCCCCTAGGGAACACCACAGGCCCCTACGGAACCGTACGAGACTCTACAGGCCCCTAGGGAACACCACAGGCCCCTACGGAACCCTACACTACCCTCTGGAAATTTATGGCACCCTACAAGCTCCTACCAACCCCTGCGGGCACTTACACAACCCTACAGGCCCCTACGGAAATCTACGGGACTCCACGGGCCCCTAGGGAAGCCTACAGATTTCGACGGAACTCTACCAGCTCCCCTGGAACCCTACAGAATACTCCAGGACCCGACAGCACTCTACAAGACCCTTAGCAACACAATGGAACCTCACTAAAACCCTATGGGCTCCTCCAGAACACTGCAGGCGCCTACGGAACCCTACAGACCCCTACGGAACCCTACAGACACCTGCGGGCACTTACAGAAGCCTGCAGGCCCCTACAGAACCCTACAGGTCCATACAGAACCCCACAGGGCCCTACGGAACTTTACCAGCCACTACGGAACTCTACGGGCCCCTACGGAACCCTGCAGAACCCTCCAGAACCTTACAGAATCCCACGGATTCCTACAGACTCCTGCGGGCACTTACTCAACCCTAGAGGACCCTACGGAACACTGCCAGCCCCTATGGAAGGAACCCTACGGGCCCCTACAGAACACTACTGGCTCCTGCGGTACTCTACAGGCCTCTAGGGAACCTACGAAGCTCTACGGAGCCCTATGGATCCTTACGGAACAGTACGGGCCCCTTCAGACCTCTGCGGGCGCTTATGGAAACCTACAGGACCCTACGGAACTGTACGAGACTCTAGAGGCCCCTAGGGAACACTACAGGCCCCTACGGAACCGTACGAGACTCTACAGGCCCCTAGGGAACACCACAGGCCCCTACGGAACCGTACGAGACTCTACAGGCCCCTAGGGAACACCACAGGCCCCTACGGAACCGTACGAGACTCTACAGGCCCCTAGGGAACAGCACAGGCCCCTACGGAACCCTACACAACCCTCTGGAAACTTATGGCACCCTACAAGCTCCTACCAACCCCTGCGGGCACTTACACAACCCTACAGGCCCCTACGGAAATCTACGGGACTCCACGGGCCCCTAGGGAAGCCTACAGATTTCAACGGAACCCTACAAGCCCCTCTGGAACCCTACAGAATACTCCAGGACCCGACAGCACTCTACAAGACCCTTAGCAACACAACGGAACCTCACTAAAACCCTATGGGCTCCATCAGAACACTGCAGGTGCCTACGGAACCCTACAGACCCCTACGGAATACTACCAGCCGCTACAGAAACCTATGGCCCCTACGGAACTCTACGGAACCTGACAGAAACACTGTGGGCCCCTACAGGCCCTTGCGGGCCCTTGCAGAACTCTGCAGGAACCCACGGAACTTTATGGAACCCTACCAGCCCCTACGGAAGCCTAAAGACCCTTGCAGGCAGTTACGGAACGGTACAGGGCCCTAGGGAACGTTACCAGCCACTACGGAACTCTACGGGCCCCTACGGAACCCTGCAGAACCCTCCAGAACCTTACAGAATCCCACGGATTCCTACAGACTCCTGCGGGCACTTACTCAACCCTAGAGGACCCTACGGAACACTGCCAGCCCCTATGGAAGGAACCCTACGGGCCCCTACAGAACACTACTGGCTCCTGCGGTACTCTACAGGCCTCTAGGGAACCTACGAAGCTCTACGGAACCCTATGGATCCTTACGGAACAGTACGGGCCCCTTCAGACCTCTGCGGGCGCTTATGGAAACCTACAGGACCCTACGGAACTGTACGAGACTCTACAGGCCCCTAGGGAACACTACAGGCCCCTACGGAACCGTACGATACTCTACAGGCCCCTAGGGAACACCACAGGCCCCTACGGAACCGTACGAGACTCTACAGGCCCCTAGGGAACACCACAGGCCCCTACGGAACCCTACACTACCCTCTGGAAATTTATGGCACCCTACAAGCTCCTACCAACCCCTGCGGGCACTTACACAACCCTACAGGCCCCTACGGAAATCTACGGGACTCCACGGGCCCCTAGGGAAGCCTACAGATTTCGACGGAACTCTACCAGCCCCTCTGGAACCCTACAGAATACTCCAGGACCCGACAGCACTCTACAAGACCCTTAGCAACACAACGGAACCTCACTAAAACCCTATGGGCTCCTCCAGAACACTGCAGGTGCCTACGGAACCCTACAGACCCCTACGGAACCCTACAGACACCTGCGGGCACTTACAGAACCCTGCAGGCCCCTACAGAACCCTACAGGTCCATACAGAACCCCACAGGGCCCTACGGAACTTTACCAGCCACTACGGAACTCTACGGGCCCCTACGGAACCCTGCAGAACCCTCCAGAACCTTACAGAATCCCACGGATTCCTACAGACTCCTGCGGGCACTTACACAACCCTACAGGCCCCTACGGAAATCTACGGGACTCCACGGGCCCCTAGGGAAGCCTACAGATTTCAACGGAACCCTACGAGCCCCTCTGGAACCCTACAGAATACTCCAGGACCCGACAGCACTCTACAAGACCCTTAGCAACACAACGGAACCTCACTAAAACCCTATGGGCTCCTCCAGAACACTGCAGGTGCCTACGGAACCCTACAGACCCCTACGGAATACTACCAGCCGCTACGGAAACCTATGGCCCCTACGGAACTCTACGGAACCTGACAGAAACACTGTGCGCCCCTACAGGCCCTTGCGGGCCCTTGCAGAACTCTGCAGGAACCCACGGAACTTTATGGAACCCTACCAGCCCCTACGGAAGCCTAAAGACCCTTGCAGGCAGTTACGGAACGGTACAGGGCCCTAGGGAACGTTACCAGCCACTACGGAACTCTACGGGCCCCTACGGAACCCTGCAGAACCCTCCAGAACCTTACAGAATCCCACGGATTCCTACAGACTCCTGCGGGCACTTACTCAACCCTAGAGGACCCTACGGAACACTGCCAGCCCCTATGGAAGGAACCCTACGGGCCCCTACAGAACACTACTGGCTCCTGCGGTACTCTACAGGCCTCTAGGGAACCTACGAAGCTCTACGGAACCCTATGGATCCTTACGGAACAGTACGGGCCCCTTCAGACCTCTGCGGGCGCTTATGGAAACCTACAGGACCCTACGGAACTGTACGAGACTCTACAGGCCCCTAGGGAACACTACAGGCCCCTACGGAACCGTACGATACTCTACAGGCCCCTAGGGAACACCACAGGCCCCTACGGAACCGTACGAGACTCTACAGGCCCCTAGGGAACACCACAGGCCCCTACGGAACCCTACACTACCCTCTGGAAATTTATGGCACCCTACAAGCTCCTACCAACCCCTGCGGGCACTTACACAACCCTACAGGCCCCTACGGAAATCTACGGGACTCCACGGGCCCCTAGGGAAGCCTACAGATTTCGACGGAACTCTACCAGCCCCTCTGGAACCCTACAGAATACTCCAGGACCCGACAGCACTCTACAAGACCCTTAGCAACACAACGGAACCTCACTAAAACCCTATGGGCTCCTCCAGAACACTGCAGGTGCCTACGGAACCCTACAGACCCCTACGGAACCCTACAGACACCTGCGGGCACTTACAGAACCCTGCAGGCCCCTACAGAACCCTACAGGTCCATACAGAACCCCACAGGGCCCTACGGAACTTTACCAGCCACTACGGAACTCTACGGGCCCCTACGGAACCCTGCAGAACCCTCCAGAACCTTACAGAATCCCACGGATTCCTACAGACTCCTGCGGGCACTTACTCAACACTAGAGGACCCTACGGAACACTGCCAGCCCCTATGGAAGGAACCCTACGGGCCCCTACAGAACACTACTGGCTCCTGCGGTACTCTACAGGCCTCTAGGGAACCTACGAAGCTCTACGGAGCCCTATGGATCCTTACGGAACAGTACGGGCCCCTTCAGACCTCTGCGGGCGCTTATGGAAACCTACAGGACCCTACGGAACTGTACGAGACTCTACAGGCCCCTAGGGAACACCACAGGCCCCTACGGAACCCTACACAACCCTCTGGAAACTTATGGCACCCTACAAGCTCCTACCAACCCCTGCGGGCACTTACACAACCCTACAGGCCCCTACGGAAATCTACGGGACTCCACGGGCCCCTAGGGAAGCCTACAGATTTCAACGGAACCCTACGAGCCCCTCTGGAACCCTACAGAATACTCCAGGACCCGACAGCACTCTACAAGACCCTTAGCAACACAACGGAACCTCACTAAAACCCTATGGGCTCCTCCAGAACACTGCAGGTGCCTACGGAACCCTACAGACCCCTACGGAATACTACCAGCCGCTACGGAAACCTATGGCCCCTACGGAACTCTACGGAACCTGACAGAAACACTGTGCGCCCCTACAGGCCCTTGCGGGCACTTGCAGAACTCTGCAGGAACCCACGGAACTTTATGGAACCCTACCAGCCCCTACGGAAGCCTAAAGAGCCTTGCAGGCAGTTACGGAACGGTACAGGGCCCTAGGGAACGTTACCAGCCACTACGGAACTCTACGGGCCCCTACGGAACCCTGCAGAACCCTCCAGAACCTTACAGAATCCCACGGATTCCTACAGACTCCTGCGGGCACTTACTCAACCCTAGAGGACCCTACGGAACACTGCCAGC